>NC_057404.1:29426705-29435953 GCF_019320065.1 Cervus canadensis
AAAGCAGGAATAGAAGGAACATACCTCAACATAATAAAAGCTATATATGACAAACCCACAGCAAGCGTCACCCTCAATGGTGAAAAATTGAAAGCATTTCCCCTGAAATCAGGAACAAGACAAGGGTGCCCACTCTCACCACTACTATTCAACATAGTTTTGGCCACGGCAATCTAGCTGGATCTTTTAGTCTGCTAGTGGGAGAAGAGGTTTTACTTTAACATCAGAACTTACAGTTAAGGCATTATAAATATGTCCAGTTCTCCTTTACTATATGCAAATGATTTCTGGTGGGAAAACTTTTATATCTTATACCTCCTCATCACTTGCATGTTAATTTTTAAAATGTTAGTATGTTTTTGATGAGTCATACTTAAAATTTGTCAAGATGTTTATTTTCTTATATGCATGATACTTTTAAAATAATTTTTATTGGGGTACAGTTGAATTACAGTGTTGCATTTCAGGTATATAGCAAAGTGAATCTGTTATACAGACACATATATCCACTCTTTTTTCTAGATTCTTTTCCCGTATAGGCCATTACTGAGTAGTACTGAGTACTGAGTACTGAGTAGAGTTCCCTGTGCTATATAGTAGATTCTTACCAGTTACCTATTCTGTATACAGTAGTGTGTACTTTTATATTTCTTAATTAAATTCCCTTTGATACTCTTTAGGAAAATACTGTGTGCATATTTTTAATACTATTATGATAGTGATAAATGCTTACATTGAATAAAACAATAAAATAGTAGGATGTATTTCTAAATCATCCTTCTCTTAAACCCTTTTAATATTTCTCTCTCAATTTTGATTAACTGCTTCCCCTACATACATACCCTTCACTCAGGTATGCTGCTGCATTAAGGTTCCCATCACCTCAGCCCATGAAGACCAGCCCTTCCTTATTTGGGTTTAATGTTTCTTCCAATAAACTTTAATTGTCTTATGTCTTATAGCCCCAAGATGTTAGTTTCAGCAGGTTTTCTGTTGGAAAGGAATGTAAAACGTTGGTGGTAACAACAACTGAGATGCTACATTTCTGAGATGCTAATATCTAACATGCAACCAATAAGAACAAAAAGAATGGCAAAGTTACAGAGAGAAGCAGTAACAGATATAGAAGGCCTTTGAGAGGGGGATCTCTGATGTTCTTTAAGACATATTATGCAAAAGCCCTTGTTGGCCCTGAATGATGTTTCAATAAAGTATTAAAGTTAATGCATCCAAATTGTTTTATTTGTAAATGTTAATTGCTTCTCATTTATCATATTCCAACAGAAGAAGGATGGATGTTCCTAGCCACAGCATTGTTTTTGTTGTCCAGTTTCCAAGTTGCATCTGACTGTTTGTGACCCCCTGGACTGCAGCACCAGACCTCCCTGTCCCTCACCATCTCCCAAAGTTTGCCCAAGTTCATGTCCATTGCATTGGTGATGCCATCCAGCCATCTCATCCTCTGATGCCCTTTTCTCCTTCTGCCCTCAGTCTTGCCCAGCTTCAGTGTCTTTTCCAGTGGTTTGGCTTTTCACATCAGGTGGCTAAATATTGGAGCTTCAACTTCAGCATTTCCAATGAATATACAGGGTTGATTTCCTTTAGGATTGAATGGTTGGATCGCCTTGCTGTCTAAGGGACTCTCAAGAGTCTTCTCCAGCACCACAATTCAAAAGCATCAGTTCTTCAGCACTCAGCCTTCTTTATGGTCCAGCCTTCTTTATGGTCCTACTTTATGGTCTTTCACATCCACACATGTGAAAGCTACTCAAAAAAAACATAGCTTCAACTATACAGACCTTTGTTGACAAAGTGATGTCTCTGATTTTTTAATACACTGTCTAGGTTTGTCATATCTTTTCTTCCAAGGAGCAAGCATCTTTTAATTTCATGGCTCCAGTCACCATCTGCAGTGATTTTGGAGCCTGAGAAAATAAAATTTATCACTCTTGCCACTGTTTTCCCATCTATTTGCCATGAAGTGATGGAACCCAATGCCATGCTCTTAGTTTTTTGAATGTTTTTTAAGCCAGCTTTTTCACTCTCCTCTTTCACCCTCATCAAAAAGCTATTTAGTTCCTCTTCAATTTCTGCAATTAGGATGCTGTCATATGCATATCTGAGGTTGGTGATATTTCTCCCAGCAATCTTGATTCCAGCTTGTGCTTCATCCAGCCCCACATTTCCATTACGAACTCTGCATATAAGTTAAATTAGCAGGGTGACAATATACAGCCTTGATGTACTCCTTTCCCAATTTGGAAACAGTCCATTGTTCCATGTCTGGCTCTAACTGTTGTTTCTTGACTTGCGTAGGTTTCTCAGGAGGCAGGTAAGGCAATCTGTTATTCCATCTCTTTAAGAATTTTCCACAGTTTGTTGTGATCCACACCATCAAAGGCATTAGTGTAGTCAATGAAGCAGATGTCGATTCTGGGGAGATTTTCCTTGCTTTCTCTGATCCAGTGGATGTTGACAATTTGATCTCTGGTTCCTCTGCCTTTTCTAAATCCATCTGGAATGTCTGGAAGTTCTTAGTTCACCTACTAATGAAGCCTAGCTTGAAAGATTTTGATCATGACCTTTCTAGAATGTAAATGAGTGCAAGTGTGCAGTAGTTTGAGCATTCTTTGGGATTGGAATGAAAACTAACCTTTTCCAGTCCTATGACTGGAACTGCTGAGTTTTCCAAATTTGCTGGCATGTTGAGTGCAGCACTTCAACAGCATATTCTTTTAGGATCTGCAATAGCTCACTGGAATTCTATCACCTCCTCTAGCTTTGTGGAGCTTCCTAAGGCCCACATAGAAGTGCTTCCTAAGGCCAACTTGACCTCACTCTCTAGAATGTCTGGCTCTAGGTGAGTGATCACACCATCATGGTTATCTGAGTCATTAAACCTTTTTTGTACAGTTCATCTGTGTATTCTTGCCACCTCTTTTTTTTAAATTCATTTATCTTAATCAGAGGCTACTTACTTTATAATATTGTAGTGGGTTTTGCCATACATTGACATGAATCAGCCACGGGTGTACATATGTTCCCCATCCTGATCCCCCCTCCCACCTCCTTCCCCATCCCATCCCTCTGGCTGATCCCAGTGCACCAGCTCTGAGCACCCTGTCTCATGCATCAAACCTGGACTTGCGATCTGTTTCATATATGATAATATACATGATTCAATGCTATTCTCTCAAATCAGCCCACCCTTGCCTTCTCCTACAGAGTCCAAAAGTCTGTTCTATACATCTGTGTCTCTTTTGCTGTCTTGCATATAGGGTCATCATTACCATTTTTCTAAATTCCATATATATGTGTTAATATACTGTATTGATGTTTTTCTTTCTGACTTACTTCGCTCTGCATAATAGGCTCCAGTTTCATCTATCTCATTAGAACTGATTCAAATGCATTCTTTTTAATAGCTGAGTAGTATTCCATTGTGTATGTGTACCACAGCTTTCTTATCCATTCATCTGCCGATGGGCATCTAGGTTGCTTCCATGTCCTGGCTATTGTAAACAGTGCTGCGATGAACATTGGGGTACACGTGTCTCTTTCAGATCTGGTTTCCTCAGTGTGTATGCCCAGAAGTGGGATTGCTGGGTCATATGGCAGTTCTATTCCCAGTTTTTAAATGAATCTCCACACTGTTCTCCATAGTGCTTGCCACCTCTTCTTAATACCTTCTGATTCTATTAGCTCCTCGCTGTTTCTATCCTTTATTGTGCTCATCTTTGCATGAAATGTTCCCTTGGTGTATCTAATTTTCCTGAAGGGATCTTTAGTCTTTCTCATTTTATTGTTTTCCTCTATTTCTTTGCATTGGTCATTGAAGAAGGCCTTCTCATCTCTCCTTGCTATTCTTTGGAACTCTGCATTCAGTTCGGTATATCTTTCCCATTTTCCTTTGCCTTTCACTTCTCTTCATTTCTCAGCTATTTGTAAGGCCTCCTCCCACAACCACTTTGCCTTCATATATTTCTTTTTCTTGGGGATGATTTTGGTTACCCCCTCCTGTACATTGTTAGGGATCTCCGTCCATAGTTCTTTAGGCACTCTGTCTACCAGATCTAATCCCTTGAATCTATTAATCACTTCCACTGTATAATTATGAGGGATTTGATTTAGGTCTTACCTGAATGGCCTAGTAGCTTTACCTCCTCTCTTCACTGATTCCTAAGAAGTCAATATTCACTCTTGCCATCTCCTGCTTGATTGCATCCAATTTGCCTTGATTCATGGACAAAATTCCAGGTTGCTGGAATTTTGCAATATTGCTGGAATTATGCAGTATTGCTCCTTACATCATTGGGCTTTAAGGGTAACATCTTGTAAACATATAGTACAATACTACCACCAGAATACTTACATTGATTCAAGTAAAATATAGAACAGCTCATCATACTTTGATTCCTTAATATTTATTGAGTAAATGGATTAAAAATTAGTGAGAGCTTACTATGCAGTGTGTTTTATATTCTTTTATTAATTCTAAGTATAGGGGTGCCTTATGGCTCAGCTTGTAAAGAATCCACCTGCAATGCAGAAGACCTGGGTTTGATCCCTGGGTTGGGAAGATCCCCAGAGAAGTGAAAGGCTACCCACTCCAGTATTCTGGCCTGGAGAATTCCATGAAATGTACAGCCCGTGGGGTCACAGAGTCAGACACAACTGAATGACTTTCACTAAGTATAGGCCACCTTTGATGAGGCCCAGTTGAAAGTAGAAGAGTAAGGTTCAAGGTCTAGCTGACATAGCAGTCATTTTTTCTATTATAGCATGCTGCCCCTGGGAAAAAAAATCTCCACAATGTAAGTCACTGCTTTACATGACATCAAGTTGCATTGCACATATAACTGGGAATATATGGACATCTGTTTCCATTAGGAAAACTTTGCCTATGCAGCTTTGTGGAGCCTCAGATATAGGAAGATTTAAAACATGTACAGGTCTAGGTCACCCAGCCCATCAGTTGTTGAGTCAGGATTAAATTTGCAGTGTTTGTCTTCTGGATGCCCTCCTTTATGTTTCACCTTTCATATCATAGTCTCATCTGCTGAATGATCAATGTTAGAGCAATGCAGAGAAAGAAGCAAGGACATTGTTGAAGGAGTCATTGGTATGTTCCAAAGGAAGAAAAGTAATTTTACAATAAAATCTGTGCATATGAGTAATGTATGTTAAAACACATGCAGTTTATTACAAAATAATAAATGCAAAACTGAAAACTAGGTTATTCTGACAGTCTTCTACCATCACGCTTCTAATCTTTTCGGGTGTCAAAAACCAAAGTCTTTCTGAGCCTCTAGGAACTCAGACCCTTACCAGTACAAAGCTGCAGTAACAATTAATTTATATAGAAAATAAGCATTGAATATCTACTGAATGTCAGAGTTAGAATACTGGGGACAAAAGCCCCTAATACCTTTCTAAAGGGGGGCACAGAATTTTAATGAATATGAAACAGATGGATACATTTCAGATGCATTGTGGAGGGTATCAGTAAGGCTTTCAGTTCACTTCAGTTGTTCAGTCGTGTCTGATTCTGCGACCCCATGAACCACAGCACACCAGGCCTCCCTATCCATCACCAATTCCCGGAGTCCACCCAAACCCATGTCCATTGAGTTGGTGATGCCATCCAACCATCTTCTCCTCTGTCGTCCCATTCTCCTCCTGCCCTCAATCTTTCCCAGCATCATGGTCTTTTCAAATGAGTCAGCTCTTCGCATCAGGTGGCCAAAGTATTGGAGTTTCAGCTTCAGCATCAGTCCTTCCAATGAATATTCAGGACTGATCTCCTTCAGGATGGACTGGTTGGATCTCCTTGCAGTCCAAGGGACTCTCAAGAGTCTTCTCCAATACCACAGTTCAAAAGCATCAGTTCTTCGGTGCTCAGCTTTCTTCACAATCCAACTCTCACATCCATACATGACCACTGGAAAAACCATAGCCTTGACTAGACGGACCTTTGTTGACAAAGTAATGTCTCTGCTTTTTAATATGCTGTCTAGGTTGGTCACAACTTTCCTTCCAAGGAGTAAGTGTCTTTTAATTTCCTGGCTGCAGTCACCATCTGCAGTGATTTTGGAGAGCCCACTGTTTCCACTGTTTTCCCATCCATCTGCCATGAAGTGATGGGACCGGATGCCATGATCTTAGTTTTCTGAATGTTGAGCCTTAAACCAACTTTTTCACTCTCCTCTTTAACTTTCATCAAGAGGCTCTCTAGTTCTTCACTTTCTGCCATAAGGGTGGTGTCATCTGCATGCCTGAGGTTATTGATGTTTCTCCCAGCAATCTTGATTCCAGCTTGTGCTTCCTCCAGCCCAGCATTTCTCATGATGTACTCTGCATATAAGTTAAATAAGCAGGGTGACAATATACAGCCTTGATGTACTCCTTTTCGTATTTGTAACCTGTCTGTTGTTCCATGTCCAGTTCTAACTGCTGCTTCCTGACCTGTATACAGGTTTCTAAAGAGGCAGGTCAGGTGGTCTGGTATGCCCATCTCTTTCAGAATTTTTCACAGTTTGTTGTGATCCATACAGTCAATGGCTTTGGCATAGTCAATAAAGCAGAAATAGATGTTTTTCTGGAACTCTCTTGCTTTTTTGATGATCCAGTGGATATTGACAATTTGATCTCTGGTTTCTCTGCCTTTTCTAAAACCAGCTTGAACATCTGGATGTTCATGGTTCACGTATTGCTGAAGCCTGTCTTGGAGAATTTTAAGCATCACTTTACTAGCATGTGAGATGAGTGCAATTGTGCAGTAGTTTGAGCATTCTTTGGCATTGCCTTTCTTTGAGATTGGAATGAAAACTGACCTTTTCCAGTCCTGTGGCCACTGCTGAGTTTTCCAGATTTGCTGGCATTACGATAATGCATAAAAGAGCAATTTCATCAAATGTGAGAGGTCAGAGAAAACTCTTTAAGGAAGTAACATTTAATATGAGGATAGAATGTTGAAAGGATAGCTTTTTTTGCTCAGAAAGAAGCCTTGTGGCCCAGGGACTAGTTTTGTCTAAATGCTTGCACATTCATTTACCAGTCAGTTCTGCTGTCCACTGAGTCCTTAAATGGAATTATCAGTGGCAACACTTACATATGGCCTCTCCTTGTGCGCTAAGCTTCTTCACAATGAGGTGGCTGAATTTCAAGGATCAGGAAGAAGAGGGAGAGGGAGCTAATGCATGATAAAATTTATTAGTAAATGTATCCCTTAGGTAATTCTGACAGATATTTATGATTAATAGTTGACACACAGTTAAATGATTAAATAGACATTAATACATCTAAAATTAAATATGTGATAAATGTTCAATTTTTCACTAAAGAAAAAGTCTGAAATTAAAATTTAGGTTTTATATCTATGGTACCAAAATAGACTTCTGACTTTTTACAGATTGGCTAAAAGGGTTAAGGTGGCAGCTGAACCGTACTCTATTGTATAGGTTTTTTTTTTTGGTCTTCATTTTTTTTTTTTGTTTATTTTTATTAGTTGGAGGCTAATTACTTTACAATATTGTAGTGGGTTTTGTCATACATTGACATGAATCAGCCATGGATTTACATGTATTTTATAGGTTTCAACTGTAATAATAGTCCTCCACTGTCTGCTCCTCTGAGCAAAATATCACTTGCTTTCTAGATGAATTGCCTCCAATCACATTAACCCATGTCCACTTCTTTCTCTTTGGCTACCTCTATCCTGCCACTTTACTTATTCCTGGGTGAACAAACCTAATGTTCTGACTTCAACAAATAGCTGCAGCTGTGTGTGCTAACAGAGAGATTCTCAAGGGAAAAATGGGGCTAAGCAGAGAGAAAGGAGAAACACACACCAGTGTTGTTAGTGGTTAAGTGCACAGGCTCTGAGATTCTACAATTCTAAGTTTGAAATTCCATAGTTTGCCATTTGTGTGACTTGTTTACTTAACGTCTTTGTACAGTGGTTTTCTTTCTATGACATAAGGTTTAAAAAATAATGCATGTTTAGTTGGTCAGCAGTGTCTGATCTTTGCAATCCTTTGGACTGTAGCCTGCCAGACTCCTCTGTCCATGGGATTTTTTTTTTCAGGCAAGAATACTCGAATGGGTTGCCATTTCCTACTCTAGGGGATCTTCCCAACCCAGGTATCAAACCCGCACCTCCTGTGTCTCCTGCATTGTCAGTGGATTCTTCCCACCCTGAACCATCAGTGAAGCTCTTAAAAATAATACCAGACAGAATGGCCATAATCCAAAAATCCAAAAATAACAACTGCTTGAGGATGTTTGAAGGAAAGGGAACCCTCCTACTCTGCTGGTGGGAATGTAAATTGATACAGCCACTATGGAGGACAATATGGAGATTCCTTAAAAAATTAGGAATAAAACCACCATATGACCCAGCCATACCACTTCTAGGCATATACCCTGAAGAAATCAAAACTGAAAAAGACACACATACCCCTATGTTCATTGCAGCACTATTTACAATAGGCGAGACATGGAAGCAACCTAGATGTCCATCAACAGATGAATGGGTAAAGAGCTGTGGTACATATATACAATGGAATACTACTCAGCCATAAAAAGGAATGCATTTGAGTCAGTTCTAATGAGTTGGATGAATCTAGAGCCTATTCTACCAAGTGAAGTAAGTCAGAAAGAGAAAAGCAATTACCGTATAATAACACATATATATGGAATCTAGAAGGATGGTACTGAAAAATCTATTCGCAGAGCAGCAGTGGAGACACAGACATAGAGAACACACTTATGGATAAGGGTCGGGGAGGAGGGGGAGAGGGTGAGATGAATGGAGAGAGTAGCATGGATGCATGTACACTAACATATGTAAATAGAAAGCCAAGGGGAGGAAGGAGGAGCCAAGATGGCGGAGGAGTAGGACGGGGAGACCACTTTCTCTCCTACAAATTCATCAAAAGAATAACTGAACGCAGAGCAAACTTCGCAAAACAACTTCGGATCGCTAGCTGAGGTCATCAGACGCCCAGAAAAGCAGCCCATTGTCTTCGAAAGGAGGGCTGTATAGTTGGAGAAGTCCTGAGACTACAGGAAGAATAAAACTGAAATCCAGAGGCAGGAGACTTAAGCCCAAAACCTGAGAACACCAGAAAACTCCTGACTACATGGAACTTTAAGTAATAAGTGACCGTCCAAAAGCCTCCATACCTACACTGAAACCAACCACCACCCAAGAGCCAATACATTTTAGAGCAAGACATACCATGCAA
>NC_057404.1:29440636-29708717 GCF_019320065.1 Cervus canadensis
TCTATGACCCACCTCCCAGAATATTGGAAATAAAAGCAAAAATAAACAAATGGGACCTAATGAAACTTAAAAGCTTTTGCACAACAAAGGAAACTATAAGCAAGGTGAAAAAGACAGCCCTCAGATTGGGAGAAAATAATAGCAAATGAAGCAACAGACAAAGGATTAATCTCAAAAATATACAAGCAACTCCTGAAGCTCAATTCCAGAAAAAATAAATGACCCAATCAAAAAATGGGCCAGAGAACTAAACAGACATTTCTCCAAAGAAGACATACAGATGGCTAACAAACACATGAAAAGATGCGCAACATCACTCATTATCAGAGAAATGCAAATCAAAACCACAACGAGGTACCATTACACGCCAGTCAGGATGGCTGCTATCCAAAAGTCTACAAAGAATAAATGCTGGAGAGGGTGTTGGAGAAAAAAGGGAACCCTCTTACACTGTTGGTGGGAATGCAACTAGTACAGCCACTATGGAGAACAGTGTGGAGATTTCTTAAAAAACTGGAAATAGAACTGCCATATGACCCAGCAATCCCACTTCTGGGCATACACACTGAGGAAACCAGATCTGAAAGAGACACGTGCACCCCAATGTTCATCGCAGCACTGTTTATAATAGCCAGGACATGGAAGCAACCTAGATTCCCATCAGCAGATGAATGGATAAGGAAGCTGTGGTACATATACACCATGGAATATTACTCAGCCGTTAAAAAGAATTCATTTGAACCAGTCCTAATGAGATGGATGAAGCTGGAGCGCCATTAAGCATGAGTGATGTAAGCCAGAAAGATAAAGAACATTACAGCATACTAACACATATATATGGAATTTAGAAAGATGGTAACGATAACCCTATATGCAAAACAGAAAAAGAGACACAGAAATACAGAACAGACTTTTGAACTCTGTGGGAGAAGGTGAGGGTGGGATGTTTCAAAAGAACAGCATGTATACTATCTATGGTGAAACAGATCACCAGCCCAGGTGGGATGCATGAGACAAGTGCTCGGGCCTGGTGCACTGGGAAGACCCAGAGGAATCGGGTGGAGAGGGAGGTGGGAGGGGGGATCGGGATGGGGAATACGTGTAAATCCATGGCTGATTCATATCAATGAAGAAAAAAACAATAAAAAAATAAAAATACAATTAAGTATTCCCATTAAAAAAAAAAGAAAGCCAAGGGGAATTTGCTGTATTACTCAGGGAACCCAAATGGGGGCTCTGTAATAACCTAGAGGGGTGGGAATGGGCAGGTAGGTGGTGGGAGGGAGATTCAAGAAGAACTGGACATATGTACACCTATGGTAAATTCATGTTGATGTATGACAGAAATCAAAGTTTGTAAACCAATCATCAATCAATTAAGAATAAATATTTAAAAAATAGTACCAATCAAGTTGTTTAAGTATAAAACAGTATAAAGTTTATGAAGCACAGCTCAGTATTTAGCATATTTTAAGTCCTCAGGAAATGTGAACTCTTAGGCCATAATTTTTTTTATTAATAAGAAAAATGGCACTAGTGAGGCTGAGCACATGGAGAATTAGTGAGTGTTTACCATATGGCATACCCTCCAGGGTCTAGTCTTGCAGTCCAATAGACTTGAGGTAGACCCAGGAGAGTAGCTTAGTATCACTGGGAGTTAGCATGATGCAGGCAACACTGGCTTCTCTGTGTATCTGGACCTCTCATACATCCTCAGCAACCTAAGTATGTTAGGTCCATTATCATCCACAGTGGCTCTTGCCTTTTCACCTAGATGTTTCTTTAGCTCTGTAGGTCAAATCAGGTGAGGTTGGTTTGCTTTTCTCACTGGGGCTCACAACAGGTTTAATTGTGCTTTAAAGGGAAATATGGGCCAGGAAGATTCTAGAGTTTGATAAATTCTCTCTGAAAATAGGCATGCTTGGACTAACAAAACACACAGCTGAGTTCTTGTCCATCCCAGAGAGATGAGGAATTCCTGTCTCTGATGCCTTTGTCATGCTGCATGTGATATTGTCATGTGATGCTGCTGTCATTACTGGCTATTTAAAGTTGGCCCACTCTCTTGTGTAGCAGCAGTTACTTAGCTTTCCATCCTGATGATAGGACAGTTAAGTCCCAAGTTGACTGTGTTACTCAGGGCTTTGCAAAGGAACAGAAGCAACAGGATATATAGAGCTAATAAAAGAGATTTATTACAGAAACTTGGCTCATGTGTTTATGGAGGCTGGAAATCCTAGTCTGTCATCTGTAAGCTTGAGGACCAGAAAAGCCAGTGGTATAATTCAGTCTGAACCCAAAGACCTGAGAATCAGGAGCCCAATGGTATAATTCCCAGGCCAGAGAACTGAGAGCCAGGGGGCACTGGTATAAAGAGTCCCAGATTCTGAAGGCCCAAGAACCAGAAGCTTCAGTGTCTGGGGCAGGAAAAGATAGACATCCTAGGTGAAAAAGAGCAAGAATTGACTTTTCCATTGCCTTTTTTATTCCATTTGGGCCCTCAAAGGATTGGATGATGCCAGCCCACTTTTGTGAGTGTGGATCTTCTTTACTCAGTCTATTGATTTAAATGCTAATCTCTTCTGGAAAGACTCTGTCACAACCAGAAGTAATGTTTTACTAGTGCCTGGGCATCCTTAGGTCAGTCAAGAGGACACACAAAACCACCCATCATGTTGACCAAATGGCTGTCATTCACCATCATGTTCTTATCTTTAGGACCCAAGGTCAGCCTGGTCCATGTCCTTATTTTTTTTCACCTGTTACCCTGAAACATAGACTCCTGGGATTAAGTAGTGCTTTGACTTATTCTCAGGTCAGTACAACTTTCTGTTTCTGTTTCCTGACCTCATCCTCTCCTCTATTCTCCCTAAACTATTTTCCTGAGTCTACCACTCCATTGTTAATGAACTTCAGAGATTCAAAAACTCCTCACTAAATATTTTGTGCCCCTTGGTATTAGACAGAATCTCATTTTCCCTAGAAGACCTTGACTAACCTTGTCTTCTTCCCAGCAAATCTGCATATCCTCTCTCTTATCTCTCAGAGCAGAAAGACAGCATCTGAGCACCTTTGCACACCACTGCCACTGAACACACACACACTCCTTGGCCTTCTTAGAAAAATTGCATGCTCTTTCCTGGTTCGTGCCAATCACCCACATGACCTCCAACTCTCTTAGGTCTAAAGAGCAACCCATAAGCTGGTTTTTTTTCTTTTTTTAAAATGGTGTTTAATTCTCTGCTGTAGATGACACCATCTACCTCCAAAATCCTTGGGATTTATGCTGTAAAATTCCTGCTAGGGCTTTCAAATGTTCATACAACATGTTTTTTTCTTCCCACCTTAAATGATAGTTCACATTTTAAAGTCTGAAAGTGTAAAAAACATGAGACATTATTACACTTACAAGTTAATGTAATTAGCTGGCCTTTCTTCTTCTGTCTACCTACCTACCTGCCAACCATCTATTTATCTACTAACAGAGACAACAAACTAATGGATGAGAAAATAGATGGCTTACCTACAGAGCATTTCAGCAGCACCCTAACTCCTCTTGGGCTGACACAGTGAGGGCCAGGTATCATTTCTGCATGCAGAGGTTACACTGTGGAGTAGGAACCCTGAAATTAGGGTAATTAGAATTTATAGGGCAGCTGGCACATCTGCCTTCCTCCTCTCCAGAGAGAGACTTTTGCTCCAAAATATAAACAAATTTTCTCCAGGGAGGAGAAGAAAGCGTTTCTAGCTTTTATGCAGCACTTTGGTATGTAAACACATGGCCTCAGGGGAGATCTATATTTGGGGTTGCTGTTCAGCCATCCTTTTTTTTTTTTTTCCCCAGAAAGCTGGGACCATGCAGGAACATGAAGACAATAGTAGTTTCACAGGACTCTGGGCCAAGTGGTCAAACTGCTTTCCCAGCAGTCCTGACCCACTGCAGGTGCCTTTCCTGCCCTGGATCCCACTCACACGCGACAGTCTTCCATGGCATCCACTGGAAGTCAGAGTACTATTCTTACCAATGCAATGTTCTGCTGTGGACCCAAAGATACTTCTTTCTTAGCTTTCTACTACTAAAGTCCTTTTAGGTGTGACGTGCATTTATTTGTAGGGGATATCCCATCATGACCTAGGCCATTGGGCCCCTCAAAACTTTACCAATATAGTTGGCCCTGATTAATTCTTCATAGGGTTTATCTCCTAGTTTCCAGAGTTCATGCATTTAACCAAAACCTCTAATGTATTTGCAACTTTTTGCTCAGCTGGTTTTATTAATGTGATGTTATTCATAGAGCATACCAATGTGGTATTCTGTAAATGTTCAGATGGTCCACAAGTCTTCTAAATATGTTATGAAAGACAGCAGGACAGCTAATGTAGCCCTGAAGTAAGACCATAAAAGTATACTGCTGTCTGTTTCAAACGACCGCAACATTTTCTTAAACCTTCCTTCGTAATAGGAACAGAAATGAAAACATTTGTTTGATCAGTGGCCACACACCATGTATCTGAGCTAATATCCACATTCTGTACAGCAAACATAATTTATATGTTTGATTAGTAATTAATATGGGATATAGTAATAATCCCAATAATTTGAATTCTCTGAGATTTAATTTCTGCCATTCTCTCTAAGATACGTTACTGTTTTTGATTTACTAACTTGGCCAGTGGGAGTAGGATGGGATGAAGACAGTTCAGATGTTTCCAAGTGGCCTTTGCCACTACAGTATAATCTACTAATCAGGAAAAGGAACTGTGCCAACTGATAAAAAATGGACAACCTAAAAGTTGAGAATTATATTTTATTTGGTGGATTTTCTGAGGAAGTAAGCCTAGAAGACAGCCTCAGATTATCTCTGAGGGACTGCTCCAAAGAGGTAAGAGAGGAGTGAGGATTTATAGAGCTTTTGAAACAAAAACCAGGTAGTCAGAATATCAAAAGATTACTGTTAAAGAAAGCCAGGAATCTAAAGTTAATGCATTTAGTGCTTTTCTATGTAGGGGAAGATGCAATAGTCTGGGCTCACTGAAATAATTTCTTTGATATACACCATAACTGTCTAGGGCCAACATCCTATTTTTCTTCCCTTGGATCCCCTTAGGGTGCATAGTTGGGTGTGGCTGCTAGCTTGATGACTGCAACATCCTTTGTTTACTGATATGGCAAGAAACATTTTCATCCACAGAACTTATTTTGTTGTTGTTGTCTTTTAGTCGTGTCCAACTCCTTGTGACCCCGTAAATGACAGCACGCTAGGCTTCCTTGTCCTTCACTATCTCCCAGAGTTTGTTCAAATCCATGTCCATTGAGTCAGTGATGCCATCCAGCCATCTCATCTGTCATCCCCCTCCCCTCCTGCCCTCAATCTTTCCCAGCATCGGGGTCTTTTCCAGTGAGTTGCTTCTTTGCATCAGGTGGACAAAGTATTGGAGCTTCAGCTTCAGCATTAGTCCTTCCAATGAATATTCAAGGCTGACTTCCTTTCGGATTGACTGGTTGGATCTCCTTGCAGTCCAAGACACTCTCAACAGTCTTCTCCAGAAGCACAGTTCAAAAGCATCAATTCTTCACTGCTAAGCCTTCTTAATGGTCCAGCTCTCATATCTGTACATGATTGAATTCTAAAAACAACCAAGAATATCTGCACCAATGATACTATTTAGGATCAGGTACTGGAGAAATGACCATTGAGTGATTCTGAGGACCCAGGGAACTCCCTGTGACCCAACCTGTGACAATATTATACTTATTATAAGTTTCACATTCCTGGACATCAAGTTATCTCAGGATCAGTGTCTAACTTTCTTGGAAATATTTCATACCCCCTTCCTGTGAGTATGTGGTTACTTGAGTGAATGGCTATAAGTCTCTTTGAGGAAAGACTGGGAATCATTTTTCTACATGCTTTCCCACTTGCATGGTTTTGCAAGGTCTTTCCTCCTGAAGACTTTAGTTAATATGTTTCAGATCTGCAAATGGCTCAGGTCAAGAAACTGGGCAAGAATTGGAAATATTTTATAGGCAGAGTCCCTCAGCTTTCTTTATTAAATTCTTTTGATTTTATGGATTGAGTAATACCCTTGTTGCTTACCACCTAGGTTGTGTACAGGGGAGCTATATTTTAATAATAATTTCCATGGTGCCCTGCTGTTCAGGTCCCCATCTGCCACTCCAAGCTTGCAGCTCATTGACTTCATTGCAACTTCTGATGGTTAAGTGCCATTTCCTAGCTTGTGTTATTTTGGAATTCTGACAGTCCTAATTCTGTTTTTTGAACCAACTTGTAATAGAATCTCTTTCTGTTCTCCCTTACTTACAGATGAAAAGTCATCATTAGGTGTCTTAATGATGCTAGTGGCACTCTCATTGGAGCATAATTTATCACTTTTATAGATAAAAGTATCCTCCAACTCCATGCACAGAACACAGTCAACTGGTAGATTTTCTAACTTTATGTTGACATCCATCTAGATGCCTACTTCTACTATCTGCAGTTATTCCATTTCTGTCTCATTTACTCTGGGCCAATGGTCTCTCCAAACTTCTAAATGCCGTCCAAATTAGAACTATCTAATTAGCTGAAAAATTGATGCTTTTGAACTGTGGTGTTGGAGAAGACTCTTGAGAGTCCCTTGGACTGCAAGGACATCCAACCAGTCCATCCTAAAGGAGATCAGTCCTGGGTGTTCATTGGAAGGACGGATGCTGAAGTTGAAACTCCAGTACTTTGGCCACCTGATGCGAAGAGCTGACTCATTGGAAAAGACCCTGATGCTGGGAGGGAATGGGGGCAGGAGGAGAAGGGGACGACAGAGGATGAGATGACTGGATGGCATCACCAACTCGATGAACTTGAGTTTGAGTAAACTCCGGGAGTTGGTGATGGACAGGGAGGCCTGGCGTGCTGTGATTCATGGGGTTGCAAAGAGTTGGACACGACTGAGTGACTGAACTAAACTGAATTAGCATATTAGCACCATCTTCTGGCATCCTTACTAGATTATTAGATTTTGTATTCTGGAAGAACACACTTATGTTAATAGACTTTTCAGTATCCAGCCTTCTGTTCATCTACATGCTCCTTGTCCAACTTCACAGTATAGCACTCTCAGCATCCAGTTCCTTATATCATTTCCAGGCTCCTGCTGGGACATGTTGGCTAAATCATGCAGTTTTTCAGGATATAGTCCATTTCCTTTCTTTAAAACAGGGAGGTGCGGAAACTTCCTGTAGATCCGGAGGGCTCAAGGGGATCTGAAGCTTAATTGTTCTCTATCAACATGGCTTCACCTCATGTCTCAGAGTCTCACTACTTTTTAGCTGGAGCTTTGGCTTGATGGCATCACTGACTCAATGGACATGAGTTTGAGTAAACTCTGGAAGTTGGTGATGGACAGGGAGGCCTGGCGTGCTGCAGTCCATGGGGTCACAAAGAGTCATACATGATTGAGCGACTGAACTGAACTAAGACTTCAGTATTCTTTAGAGATGAGCTCTGGCCCAGACCCTTTGCTTTATCTGTCTTAGACTGTAGAAAACAAGAGTTACTTTATATGTGGCCTAGGAGGACCTCTAACTTTCACATTTTGCTTTTGATTTTTGAAAGTACCCTTAACCTTTCAGTGTCTTTCTCCATATATCAAGTACACTTAACAAGAGCAATCATATTCCATTGTCCTTATAATTAGTGCTTCTACTGAACCTTCCAAAAGCCTGATGTATTGAACCAGACCGTGTAGTTTCCTTTTTTGGTGTTTCATCTATTTCATCTGGAGAAAATGTAATAATAATCAATTGCATCAAACTTCATCCTATTTTATTTGATACCTTTCTTTTCCACTAACAAAATTCAAACTGAGTTGCAAGCCCCTATTTCAGTGTTGGGAACAACATAATTGTTTATTAAGTATGTAAATACTAGATTTCTTTCAGAGGTTGTGAGATGATTTTCACTAATTTCAGTAATTTATTCCTTTTTAATATAGTGCAGCTAGAATCATCTAATTTTCATAGCTTACGTTCTGGAATTGGATTCTATTGGAAATAGATTGCAGTGGTTATCGCTGATCAAAAATCTGCCTGATCAGGCCAGTGTGATGTGTTAGGGTCTGCTCAGATGGGTCCAGGCCATAGCTTTTGCTCAAGGTTTTTGGAAGCAGACATTATTATTCTTGACAGAAGCCTCTCTGCATGTAATGAAATAAGCTTCAGTTATAGTTCTAGATTAAAATTAGAATCAATGTGTCAACTTTAGTTGCATCAGCCATATTACGTACATGGAGAAGTCATCAACTTTATACCCATATACACACACATTTCCTATATAAAATTTTAAAACTGAATTATAACTCACTATGGATACCAGCAAAATTCTGGTAATGTTGCCTTAACCTGTGGAACATAATAAATCAGTTTCATAGCCTCCTTTGTCTATACTCACAGAAACCTCTGCCTTTCCTTCCTAGTTCAAGGCAGAATAGCATGCTCTCATAGAGGGGGTGCCATTTTGGCTAGTTTTTGTCCTTGAGGGTGGAGAGGGTCCAAGAGGAGCAGGAGAAGGGGACGACAGAGGATGAAATTGTTGGATGGCATCACCGGCTCAGTGGACATGAGTTTGAACAAGCTCCGGGAGTTGGTGATGGACAGGGAAGCCTGGCTTGCCACAGTCCGTGGGGTCGCAAAGAGTCAGACATGACTGAGTGACTGAACTGAACTGAGGGTGAAGGTCAAGATATTCAAATGTAACTGATTTCCCTCTTGCAAAGAAAGAGAGGATGAGAAAAATGGAGCTTTGTAGAGAATTCCTGGTGTTTGCATGGATGTCATTTGTCAGTGTGCAAAACAGCAAGGCTTTCATCTCCTCACAGACATCCATGTTTGACTCTTGTCACCTGGGCACTGCTGGTATCTGGCCCTGAATCTAACACACCACTGAATGTACAAAGGAATCTGTTGTATTTTTATTTTTTATTTATTTTGTCGTTTCTGTTCTTGCTTGAGCCCCACTGATGTTATTCCAGCTAGGCAGTCAGCTGCTCAGACAATGAGAGCCTGTCTCTTCATCTTGCAATTTCCTGCTTCCCATTCTCCACTCCCATGATCCAACAAAAGGAATTCATTAAAGGAGTTAAGTGCTTGGTTATTATCAGAGGAGGGAAAACAGATTGAGCTATTTTTGCCCACAGAGGTCTTTCACAACAGCCACTGAAGTCAGCTCTTTCCTCACTTACAGTAATCATAAAAATCAGCCACAGTTTCTACCGATCACTGCATTATGCCAGTATAGAATAGGCAAAGAAGTAACTGATTTGTGTTGTTAAAAAACAAGTACAAACTATGTAATTATTTAAAGAACTCATTATTTTCTTTTTTTATTTGCTTATTTATGTTCCTCTTGTATCATCGCTGTATTGCTTGATAAGTTCTGAATGTAAAGCAAGTAAGACTGATACATGATTATTAATTTTCCTGGAGAGCAAATAAAAAACCTTCTTTACTGATTCCAAAAGCAGTCAGTAACAGAATAAAACTCTTTAAAAGTCAGAGGCTCTAATATCTTGTAATGTATTTACAAAAAGAACCCCTAGCTTATTTCTAAAAAAAAAATAATCCATTTGATTTTGATATATATATTATTGTATAGAAAAGTTGTTATTCTTTTATCATACCACTATTTTCCAATTTCTATAAAATTTAATAGAGTTGAATGATTGCATTTCACATTCAAAGAGCAAAGAGAAAAAAAGAAACATTAAAGTCTATTGAGCTGAGATTTTTGGTTATTCAAGTATGCCTGTGTGCATGCCAAGTCGCTTTAATCATGTCCAACTCTTTGAGACCCCATGAACTGTAGCCCATCAGGCTCCTCTGTCCATGGGATCCTATAGGCAAGAATACTGGAGTAGGTTGCCATGCCCTCCTCCAGGGGATCTTCCTGACCCAGGGATCAAATCCACATCTCTTATGTATCTTGCACTGGCTGGCGGGTTCTTTACCACTAGCACCACCAAGGAAGCCGTGTGTGCTAAGCTGCAGCCAACCTTGTGACCCCATGGACTGTAGACCGCCAGGCTCCTCTGTCCATGGGATTTTCCAGGCAAGAATACTGGAATGTGTTGCCATTTCCTTTTCCAGGAGATCTTCCAGACCCAGGGATTGAACCCGTGTCCCTTACATCTCCTGCATTGGCAGGCAGGTTCTTTACCACTAGCACCACCTGGGAAGCCCTGGGGAACCCTATTTAAGTATATACTTATATTAAAAAATTTGGATGTATTTTGTCATGCTTCTCTCTGTTTTACAAAGGAAGGCTGAGCACATATTTTAGTTGTATCACCTAACTGGAAAATAACCTGCTCATAACTGGCGAACAAATATTTTTAAATGTACAACCATCAACTTTGATTATCATTAAAATTTATCTAGGTCAATGATCTCTCTCTTTTTCTCGTTGGCTGTAGGAAATAGCTCTTTGGTTAGTATCTAGCTGACAACCATTCTCCTTCTTTGAAAACTGCCCCTGATACAGAAGGGATGGGTCTCGACCAGTTTGGGCGGTGCTATGTAACCTGCTTCATCTGCTGTGGTTGACTGGGTCAGAGGTGGACACCTCACCAGTGGCTATTACATGATCCCAGGAATCTAGGAAGGTAAACTGAGAGACACAGAGGTTGGGAGCTTCTGGTATTGAGTTTTATTAGTGCAGTTCCCCAGAGCCCTGTGAACTTCAGCGGCTGGTACCTGCTCTGATACCTGATTTACCCGAGACCCAGTTATTCAGCTCTAGCTGAGCTTCTGTGAGATTTGCCAGTGTCTTCCAAAGACTGTGTTTACCTGTTTAGATCCACTTGTCATCTGTTACTTGCAACCAAATAAAATTCAACTATATATTGTCTGTATCACGCATATATATTTGTTTTCACATTGTAAATATTAATGCCATTTTACATTTCTCCTGCCTACTAACAAATGTATGATAAATGTTTTTCTCTGAAAATCTGTACTCAAGTTAGAACATTTGTATAAACCATAATGAAACAAAATTTCAAGGACATGTATTAGAAAATCTACCTTTAATATTGCAGGTCTCTAAATATTGTTGAAAAAAAGTCCTCAGTCTAAATATGCAGAAGGTAATCAGTTAAAACTGGTTAATTTTAAAAAATTCAGTTATTATATTTTTGGATAACTAGAGAGCATATTTCTAGTGCTCAGAACACCACCTTAATTTTTTGATAATTCAGTATTCTAGTGACAGCAGTGTAAAGGGTAGTTGTTAAAGGACACAGTGTAATAAAAATTATCTCAGCATTTTAAATAATGTTAGAGGTCTAACAGAGCTTTTTTAGTAACATGGATTCTCTAAAAATATTTGTAATTCTTTTTAAAATGTGCAACTTCTTGCCATTTTACAAATAAGAAGTAATATCAGCATCGAAAACCACCTTTTTGTAATATCAGAATGTCATTCCCTAATGAGGAGTCAAATAAGTGATCCTCTAACTCATTTACTACACACACACAAAAGCCACTTATCAAAAATTCATCTTGGCAGATAAAGTAGCAGCTATTTTTGTCCTTTGTCCCCTTGTGTGGTTATCAGCATCTCTCAATTGTGAGACAAATCTTCCCAAATGCATATATTCGGTCTCATGCTCATCATGGATGCTCCACCAATATTGTTGAGTGAAGATATACCTCTCTGGGAGGCTAATGAAGAACAGATGCAGGGAAAGCCAAGATGGTACACCTAGAAGAGAACCGAGAAGCTATGAAACAGTAGTGTGAACAGAGGGAATGAAAGAAAAATACCAGTTGTCATCTTAAATGGAGACAGTGGAGATAATTGAACAGCTGATAAGGTAGATAGGAAGGGAAAGTATGACCCACAGCATTATTTTCTTTCTTTAGGTCACAGCTGTGATTCTTGTGGAAATAAAATGTGTTTCTGATTCGCTCATAAGGAACATCAGTCCATATGGTCTCTGTAATAGGAGAAGCAGATACAAAGAATGACGCTTAGGAAGTATGACAGCTAGATTTACTATACTCGCTTAATTGTGGGAATGTTTGATTCTTTCTTTCTTTTTGGTTTTTATTAGTTTGTTTGAACATAGGTTTATAAGGAATTCTATTTCAAATCCTGGTAATCATACAAATAAAATATTGTTCTTTACTTTATATATTTTACAGAATTTCACCAGTGACTATAATTCCAAAAGCTTTAGCTAAGACATTCTCTCTTTTTTTCTTTTCTTCCCTGTCTTTTACGGTTCTTATATTTTTGTTTGTTTTTTCGATATACCTGCTGACTAGCTAGAGAGGAAGTAGTAAGGATCCTGGGGCAACAGAGCCAGGCATTGTATTTTTCGAAGATAATTTGCCCACATGATTAAAGAATATGTGAAGAATTATTCATCCAGGTGAGACCTACCAGTAAACTTACCCAGTTGTGCATAACTCTTGTTATCACTCACTAAAGAGTAGTGTAGCCCATGTAACTCACTAAAATTAATTGATTTGAATTAAATTCTAACACCCTCACTTGGTTATTTATCACTGAATATTTGGTCAGGAAGTGAGCTCTTAAATCATCATTCCCTCAAATGTTTTCCTTAGAACAGTGAAGCTGGAAATGCTTCCACAAGAAGTTTCACTGAGTTTTGGAAACACTCCTATAATGTTACACTCATAGAAGTGAAAAAATAAGATTGATAAATTGAAAATATTAGATGAAATGCTAAAATTTTAATGGCTCTGAAAAGTACTGCTGTAGAGAAGTTTATCTATCACATTTTTTATATTTATTTAACTCACTGGAATCTAGTCTTTCCTGGAATAAATTTGATAGAAAAAGATTTTAGTGAGTTTGAGATATCTAGTAATTATAGAGTATTATTCTTTAGTTTATTTAACCTCTTCTGCTGCTGCTAAGTCACTTCAGTCGTGTCCGACTCTGTGCGACCCCACAGATGGCAGCCCACCAGGCTCTCCCGTCCCTGGGGTTCTCCAGGCAAGAACACTGGAGTGGGTTGACATTTCCTTCTCCAATGCATGAAAGTGAAAAGTGAAAGTGAAGTCGCTCAGTCATGTCCGACTCTTAGTGACCCCATGGACTGCAGCCTACCAGTCTCCTCCATCCATGGGATTTTCCAGGCAAGAATACTGGAGTGGGGTGCCATTGCCTTCTCCGAACCTCTTCTGAGTCATATCCAATTTAGAAATGGATGAAGGCTGTAAATGTTTTTAGCCAAAGAAAGATATATAGACATATGGACATTAAATTTTATATAAAGTTCAAAATTTTGCATGTTATTTAAGGGTGATTCCTAAAAGCCACCACTGACACCATGTTAAGGAAACGTGTACCTTCTGGTTCACTCACAAATTAAGCTCCTCTTTGGGTCTTGCTACCATGAAGAGGGCATGGCAACACACTCCAGCGTTCTTGCCTGGAGAATCTCACAGACAGAGGAGCCTGGCGGACGATGGTCCATAGAGTCACAAGGAGTTGAACACGACTGAAAAGACTTTGCACACACACATGCACCATGAAGTATACTTCATGGTATGTCTTCAAAACTTTTACTCATGACATTTACTCAGTGGGATATGTACCTTTTGTCCTCGTCATGACCCTCTTAAATCACCTTCAAGTGGAAAGATACAGACATTATCAGAGAACCAAAAGCAAGGAAGTCAAAGTTGATATTTTTGTCCCCTTTTTATATATTCTTTTATATATTTTATATATATATAAATATATTCATATTTTTTATGTATTTTATAAATACAGCATTTACAATATAAAATCTTAAATGCTTTCCTTTAGTGGATTAAGTTCAGAGATATAATTTCCTTACTCCATTTGTATTTTGCATATCTAGAAGCATAATATTGAGAAGTTCAAGTCTGTAAAACATTCTGAGCTTTATTATAGTCCGAATACAAAATGCATAATGTATTTGGTTAGTGTGAAGTCTATTCCAGATATATTTTTAATAATTTTTTCTATTATTTTCTTTTTTTCTCTATGTAAGTTAGGATTGTGTAAGTAAATAAGTAGATTTTCATTTGCAATTTAAGTTTCTTTGTTTATGTACATTTTTACTAAATCAAAAGCCTTTTTGGAATTTTCAAATCTCCAAAATAAAAGAAGTTATTTCTTTTTTTTAAAATATATTTATTTTTTAATTGAAGGATAATTGCTTTACAGAATTTTGTTGTTTTCTGTCAAACATAAACAAGAAAAGTTATTTCTTTATTAATAAACTTTAAAACTTTATTTCAGATGTTTTTCCTTTGGTTTATTTTGTTCTAAGTTTTTATGGGTCAAGATTTTGTTTGCTTATTTGTTTTTTTTTCCTCCTCCTTTTATAGTATTCCTGATAGTAGAATAAGAAATTACCACATTTAATACCAAATGTATATTTATTGGATTCTATATTTATTCAGATAGTAATTTATATAGCTTTAATTCTCTTATACCTTACTCCTAAAAACTTGATTTTTTCTTACAACATTGAAGAGGAGAAATGAAGAAATACTATATGTAATAAAGAGTGATTTAATTAGAGTTCATTTAATCTTTTTAATGAAGTATAAATACCATTATTTCTTATTTACATCTAATTTTCAGAGAGACAAAGCTATTTCCTAGGGTCACATAGCTAGAAAGTGATTGAGCTATAACTTTAAACCAACAGATTCTGATTTAAAAAGTCAGTATGTTTTTATTTTAAAAATAATTTCAAAGAAACTGGCAAAACAAATTTTTGGGTTGTTGAAATAAATAAGGATTTTCCTTTAGAGAAGCATATTGCTATGGCTAAAAGCACAATAAATATTGAGTTAGTTGTAAAATAGACAGAGATACATTTCTTCTTTATGCTTTTGTGTCTCTTACCTTTGTTTACCCTTGTTTTTCCCCTGTTTTAGGATTTAGATCTATGGCATGTCATACAGAAAAACACTTTCATAATTTTTAATGCATTATACATACACACAAAATTTTGTATTTTTTCTGAAGTATATCCATTCCCTAACCCCAAATGTGAAAGGCCTTAAGTAGCTGGCCTAGTTTGGAATCTTGTCTCTGGTGTATTTGCTGACTTCACACCTGCTGCTTCTCCATCTGTTACAAATTTAGATCAGTATAGGACCTTCTTGAAATATGTGGAAAATGTCAAACATACTCCTAAAAAAGCACTGTCTTTTTTAAAGCTGATTGTGTCCTGAGATGACTGAGGTTTTTCTTTCCCTAAAGATTCAGTTCAGTTCAGTTGCTCAGTCGTGTCCAACTCTTTGCAACACCATGGACTGCAACATGCCAGACTTCCCTGTCCATCACCAACCCCCGGAACTTGCTCAAACTCATGTCCATCAAGTTGGTGATGCCATCCACCCATCTCATCCTCTGTTGTCCCCTTCTCCTCCTGCCTTCAATCTTTCCCAGCATCAGGGTCTTTTCCAATGAGTCAGTTTTTCGCATCAGGTGGCTAAAGTATCACAGCTTCAGCTTCAGCATCAGTCCTTGCAATGAATATTCAGGATTTATTTCCTTTAGGATGGACTGTCTTCATCTCCTTGTTGTCCAAGAGACGCTCGACTCTCCTCCAACACCACAGTTCAAAAGCATCAATTCTGTAGTGCTCAGCCTTCTTTATGGTCCAACTCTCACATCCCTGCATGACTACTGGAAAAACCATAGCTTTGATTATATGGACCTTTCTCAGCAAAGTAATGTCTCTGCTTTTTAATATGCTGTCTAGGTTGGTCATAGCTTTTCTTCCAAGGAGCAAGTGTGTTAATTTCATCGCTGCAGTCACCATCTGCAGTGATTTTGGAGCCCAAGAAAAAAAGAGTCTGTCATTGTTTCCATTGTTTCCCCATCTATTTGCCATGAAGTGATGGGATCAGATTCCATGATCTTCATTTTTTGAATGTTGCATTTTAACAGCTTTTCCACTCTCCTCTTGGAGAAGGCAGTGGCAACCCACTCCAGTACTCTTGTCTGGAAAATCCCATGGATGGAGGAGCCTGGTAGGCTGCAGTACATGGGGTCGCAAAGAGTCAGACATGACTGAGCGACTTCACTTTCCCTTATCACTTTCATGCATTGGAGAAAGAAATGTCAACCCACTCCAGTGTTCTTGCCTGGAGAATCCCAGGGACGGTGGAGCCTGGTGGGCTGCCGTCTATGGGGTTGCACAGGGTCAGACACGACTGAAGCGACTTAGCAGCAGCAGCAGCAGCGACTCTCCTCTTCCACGTTCATCAAGGGGCTCTTTTTAGTTCCTTTTCGCTTTCTGCCGTAAGGGTGGTGTCATCTGCATATCCGAGCTTATTGATATTTCTCCTGGCAAACTTGATTCCAACTTGTGCTACATCCAGTCCAGCATTTCACATGATGTACTCTGCATATAAGTTAAATAAACAGGGTGACAATATATAGCCTTGAGGTACTCCTTTCCCAATTTGGAACCAGTCCATTGTTCCATGTTTCATAGACTTGGATTACTGTGATATTGAATGGTTTGCCTTGGAAATGAACAGAGATGTTTCTGTCCTTTTTGAGACTGCACCCACGTACTGCATTTTGGACTCTTTTGTTGATGATGAGGGCTACACCATTTCTTCTAAGGGATTCTTGCCAACAGTAGTAGACATAATGGTCATCTGAATTAAATTCTCCCATTCTGGTCCATTTTAGTTCACTGATTCATAAAATGTTGATGTTCACTCTTGCCATCTCCTGTTTGACCACTTCCAGTTTACCTTGATCATAGACCTAACATTCCAGGTTCCTGTGTAATATTGTAATATTGTTCTTATAGCATCAGACTTTACTTCCATCACCAGTCACATACACAGTTGGGCGTTGTTTTCACTTTGGCTCAGCCTCTTCATTCTTTCCAGAGCTATTTCTCCACTCTTCTCCAGTAGCATATTGTGCATATCCAGTAGCATATTCCCTAAAGATTAGCACTCCCTCTTTTGTTTTCAGTGATTTAGAGTTTATCTAAAGGATGGAGTCAACTTGATTTTGGTTCAAAGAACACAGAATTATCATTTCAAAAATAAATGTCACTTACTTGATGGTAGGGACTTAAAACATCTTATCTATGCTATGTTTATGTTAATTATACACCTGAAGAGATTCCCTGGTGGCTCAGTGGTAAAAAATCAACCTGCAGTTCAGGAGTCGCAGGGGATGCAGATTTGATCCCTGGGTCAGGAAGACCCCCGGAGGAGGAGGAAATGGCAACCCACTCCAGTATTCTTGCCTGCAGAATTCCATGGAATGAGGAGCCTGGTGGGCTGTGGTCCATAGGTTCGCAGAGTCAGACCTGACTGAAGCAGCTGAGCATGCACACTTACCCCTGAATTGTGTAACAAGTTTTAGTCATGAGTTTATTTTTAGCCATTGTACAAATGGGTTTCTTTCCATCTTGCTCTTAATACATCCGGTGAAAGATACTTGATATTTAGAAATGAGATCTAATAGATTGAGTTATCCATTCAAATATTTACTCTGAGCAAGTTTCTACCCGAAACTGTACTATGAAAGTTAAAGAATGTGTTCAGTAAGGAACTTTATTAAATTATATTTGTGTGGGTATATGGGTCATTCTTAAATACTAAGTTCCTATTTTTTGTGCTTAAAATTTAGATGTAGAATTTTGTGTTTTATTTTCTTGGACACTTGTATATAAATTTATTATACTTAAATTACTTAAGAATTATATATATATGTATTTCCCAATACGCAATAAAGAAGTTACTAGATTAAGAGTCGATATAGTGGTTTGGAGAAAGAAGATAATGAATCCTAAGTCTGTTGTATAGGAGAATTTTCAAGGATTGGAAGCATTATTATGCTTCCAGGGTATGTTGGATTTTACTGTTAATAACTTTTATCCCTTCTAGAGACATATACTAGAATATTGCCATGAGTTCAGGTGAATTTTGCTTGGAATAATTTTTGCAGTAATACGTGTTATTGGTTGAAAGTCTATTTTAATCTAGCCAAGATGGCAAGACCATACAATTTTAGGTGTTTGCTTATTTCTAAAATGAAGGCATTAGACAATTATAAAGTGGTGTTCTGCTCTTAAGAAAGTTCTAGGTTATCAGGCAGCTTTTTTTCTGTTTGTTTATCCCTGGGAAGGGTTGATAGGGGAGGAAAGGTAGGATCACTCTTCTGTAAGAGCTGTGGACACTAATTTGTTTTCTAGACTTTGATATACAGAACTGCTAAGGTTGGTTAGTCTCCTATATTTGTGTTAGATCCTAAATCTTGACTTTGCCTCGCTCCTATTTTTTTTTTTAACCTTTTCACAATCTGCTGCTGCTGCTGCTAAGTCGCTTCAGTCGTGTCTGACTCTGTGCGACCCCATGGACAGCAGCCCACCAGGCTCCTCTGTCCCTGGGATTCTCCAGGCAAGAACACTGGAGTGGGTTGCCATTTCCTTCTCCATTTCACAATCTAGACTGTCTTGAATTATTCTTGCTTTGCTTAGGGGGAAGTTCACTATAGCAATCCCTCTCTCAGCTTCTGTCTGAACTTAACAGAATGAAAGCATCCACCAAAAAGAAAACTTAACTAGATAACCACAGGCAACATAAATTCAGTCAAGAATCCACCTCGGAAATTTGACCTTTTACAAATGTGCACTTTGAGGATTTTCCTAAAGCACGATGTCAATCAGATTCTTGGAATTCATATGTTAGGAGGCTTTGATTTTTTTTTCCCCTGAAAGAAAATAAAACAGTGAACTTCTACAAAGTGAATATCGTATCTCAGAGATTGTGAGGCCGAAATACATGAGAATACACCTTTTTAATATTTTTGTTTCACCTCTGCCCAAGATATGTATGAAATCACTTGGTTTAGAACAAAATTCTCAGCATAATCTTTCTTTAAAACTCTAAATTTCTCAAAGTATCAAGATCACAGTGAAAACTTGCTTATTATTTTGCCAAATGCCGTGAGTTAAAGTAGACATTTTGGGCTACCCAATGGACACGCGGAGAAGGCAATGGCAACCCATTCCAGTATTCTTGCCTGCAAAATCCCATGGATGGAGGAGCCTGGTAGACTGCAGTCCATGGGGTCAGCAAAGAGTCGGACTCAACCAAGCGACTTCGCTTTCACTTTTCACTTTCAAGCATTGGAGAAGGAAATGGCAACCCACTCCAGTGTTCTTGCCTGGAGAATCCCAGGGACGGGGGAGCCTGGTGGGCTGCCATCTATGGGGTCGCACAGAGTCGGACACAACTGAAGCGACTTAGCAGCATCAGCAGCAGCAGCAATGGGCACAGTGATAAGGCATTTTAAGTGGTTTATTTGTATTCTGTTCAGCACTCACCTTTTTGGTCTGCAGCCTGACCTTGGTCTTGCCAACTCACAGGGGACTCCAGAATCTCCCCGGGAACCCCTGGCTTTGATGGAAATCACGTTTAGTGCTGTCAGGATTCCCTGATGCTGCCTGGATGAAGAGTATTGGTTCCTCTGTCCCTAGAGCCACATCTCACCCACATGCCCCTGGCCATTTCTCTCTGGACCTTTAGTGGGTTATCATTTTGGGGATTTTTTTCCCCCTAATACCTGTATATCTAAACTTTTCCCCAGTATTTCCTTCTTCCCACAGATGAGTAAATTCCAGAATATTTTTTCTCCTAATATGTTCTGTAATACAAAGCATCCAAGCCTTCTCTAACTAAATGTTGTAAGGTATCTTCACAGTTTGTACCAATCACTCCATCGGGTCTTTTCCTTAAGGAAAAGACATGCTTTTAATTCTATTGCTGGATAGGCAGCAATTGGGGCTTTTGCTTAGAGCTTCTAGAAACCTAGAAGAAGTGGCAAATTAAAACATCCACCTCCGTCTATTCTGTACATAATGTGGGCCTGCGTTAAAGAGGAAGTCCGTGCAATTTGCCTAGTCACCCATCCTTAGGATGGTCTGGGACTTCTTTCTTTCTTAAGAAAGAACCCGATTATGAATGTCCTTGACTATGGGGAGTTATGATTTAGAAGGGTTCCATTTGACTGTTTGTAAAAGAGCTGTTTGGTCATATATTTCTACTATACCTAAAATAGAAGAAAAATGGTTCTTCTGCCTCTCTGCAAAATTATAACAGTGAAAATAATCAGAAACAACAATAACGAAGTATCTTCTTCCTGAAGACACTGAAAATTATGCAGTCTTTGTGTTTCCCATTCAGATTTTGGCTATTAAGAGACTTAGATCTAACTCTAGGGTTTAAATGTATTGTTCCACACTATATTCTCGAGACATTTTTCTCCACTCTCTATAAATGAGGTCTCACATTTTAAAACATTTCATATTTATTTTACAGTCCAGAATGTTTTTTTGGTTTGTTCATTATTACCGTAAATCAGGTCTGAATATTTCTTATGTAGATTAGGTAAGAACAAAAAATGCATTCAGAAATCAGAAACATTATACACATATTAAGTGGTAAAGATTAAACTGTGAACAACTTTATACTGAATGCATTCCGCAGTTAAATATGCAAGATTACAAGATTAGTTTATTTTAAGCTAGTGATGGGTGTGTGTGGCAATAGGGATGGAGAGGTTTATCTGTAAAGAAATTTTTCTAAGAATTCAAGTCAATTACAGACTATCAGTATGAATTATCATCTATAGGAAGGTGACTATTATGGGGAAATTATTGTTACTCCAAAAAGAATTACTTTGAGCAACCTGTTCCTAGGGTATCCAGGAATTGTTGGCTTGAAAACAATGACTAAAAGCTGTGTCTAATGGCCTGGAACTACATAGGACAGCGACAAAACAGTGAGAGCAAAACTCCTTAATATTGATTTGCAGAGCTGTTCTTAAACATGACTGACATGGTTTTGAGTTGGACTAGAATCTTTTTCAGAATGACACCAATGTTCAACAATATTTCATCTCCAAACATTGCTCTCATATTCAGAACTCAGTATCAGTTATTAACAATATATAACATACAAATGTTCTAAATCATGCTTTTATTTTTGGTTTAAAGGACATTAAGACATTTGTGAAAACGGTTTTTTGTCTTAGTTTTACCCTTTTGCTCACCATTCTCTGGCAAATGGCCTAGCTAAAAGCTTAGTACAGGCTGCTAGGCGTGCCCACAGCTGATTGCTGGGTAAGCATGCCAAGAAGGCGTGCCAGGTTTCTCATCATTCAACATGGCAGTCCATTTTCAACAGCAGGAGTCTGTCCTGCTGAACTCCAAATGCTTAGCAGCTTCTCAGGACTTGCCTTGATCATTGCCATAGAGATCTGGGTGAGGCCTTATATGACAAATAATATGTGCTAGATGCTCATCTATCTGGATTTAGCCTTTGGTTATTTTTACCCCAAGAATTGATCACTGTTAAAAACTGTAGTATTGGATGATCATTTTTGCCACTCTTAGTTCCCAGAATAGGCTGTTTCAGATAGTTCATGTAGCACAGGACCCTGGCAAGCATCTTACCAGCTCACTTGCTTTTCTCGGCAGTGATCCTAGGGACTCACTAAAGACATAAAGAGGAAACAATATTTTCCTTTGTGACTATTGGTATTTCTGTTGCATTTTGTGTAATGCAAACAGTTTTGTGTAAAATGTTGCCTCCTTTGGGGTTAAAAAATGAGAGTAGTTTTGGGAAAGATATTGGGAAATGAAGGAGATTTGTGAAATAAATGGAAATTCAAGTGCCTGTTTTTCTCCTTTCACCTTATGGTTAGTACAAAATCTATTTTAGACTATATATATATGAAGAAGTGAAGTAAAAGTTGCCCAGTCGTGTCCAACTCTTTGTGACCTCACAGACTATACAGTCCATGGAATTCTCCAGGCCAGAATACTGGAGTAGGTAGCTTTTCCCTTCTCCAGGGGATCTTCCCAACCCAGGGATCAAACCCAGGTCTCCTGCACTGCGGGCAGATTCTTTATAAGCTGAGCCACACGGGAAGCCCAAAAATACTGGAGTGGGTAGGCTATCACTTCTCTAGCAGATCTTCTCTACCCAGGAATCGAACTGGGGCCTCCTGCATTTCAGGTGTTTCTTTACCAACTGAAATACCAGGGAAGCCCATACACACACACACACACACAAACATACATGTTTTTTTTTTTTTCCTGTGATCAGAACAAAAATTAGTGAATATATGATTATACATATAAATATAAATATAAAAAACATATCACTTGAGTGTGAAGATGTGTGACTTGATGAGTATAGCTGTGTCTAAAGATAGATGTGTTCTGTGAATACAGTGTTTGGATTTGGTACATATTTATCTCTTAGTAAGTTATGCATTCTCAACTTTCTTTGATGCTAAGTGACATTCTACGAATATCCATACTGGTTATTCAACCATTAAAATCCTCCCGTGCTGCTGCTGCTAAGTCGCTTCAGTCATGTCCAACTCTGTGCGACCCCATAGACAGCAACCTACCAGGCTCCTCCATCCATGGGATTTTCCAGGCAAGAGTACTGGAGTGAAAATCCTCCCGTAACTCTTAGTAAATAGTGTCTACTCAAGTCTCCAGAGTGGCTCTGTGTGTTTCCAGCCATGACTCTACCATCATCCTAATCTTGATCACTGTTTTATTGAGATATAATTGACACATAGCATTACATTATTTTCAGGTGTACAATATAAGGATAAATATTTGAATATGTTGTGAAAAGATCACAATAAGTCTAGTTAACATCCGTTACCATCATGTTTTTTGTCGTGATGAGAACTTATGTTTTAATACTCCTTATTTTATTTATTTGGTTGTATTTAGTTGCAACATATAGGATCTTCACTGCAGTGCATAGAGTCTTTAGTTATGGCACACGGACTTGGTTGCTTTGCAGCATTTAGGATCTTAGTTCCCTGACCAGGGATCAAACCTGTGTCCTCTGCATTGCAAGGTGAATTTCAAATCACTGGACCACCAGGGAAGTCTCAATCTCTTGTCTTTTTGACAATAGCCATTCCAAGTGTGAGCTGATATCCTCGTGATTTTGATGTGCATTTCCCTGATGATTAGTGATGATTCACCTTTTCATAACCATGTTGGCCATCTTTATGTCTTCTTTGGAAAAATGCCTGTTCAGATTTCCTGCTGATTTTTTATTTGAATTATTTGCTATTAAGCTCTGTGTGTCTTTGTATATTTTGAACCTTATTAACCTCTTAACAGATATATGATTTGCAAATGTTGTCTCCAGTTCAGTAGATTGCTTTTCATTTAGTTGATGAGTTCCTTTGCTTGCAGCTTTTTATTTTGATATGGTCCCACTTTTTTTTCTTGCTTTTATTACTTTTATTATTTTCTTTCAAATCCAAAATATAATTGCCAAGACTGATATCAAGGCCTTACTGCTCATGCTTTTTATTCTAGGAATTTTATGGTCTCAGGTCTCACATTCAAGTCCTTCAACCATTTTGAGTTAGTTTTGGTGTATAGTGTAAGACGGTAGTCCAGTTTCATTCTTCTGCATGTGTCTGTCCAGTTTTTCCAACACCATTAATTGAAGAGACTGTCCTTTCACCATTATATATTCCTGGCTTCTTTGTTGTAGATTAACTGACCTTATATGCACAGATTTAGAGATCTCTATTCTATTTCATTGATCTATCTGTTTTTATACCAGTACCGTATTGTTCTGACTGCTATAATTTTACAGTCAGGGAGTAAGGTGCCTCCAGCTTTGTTCTTTTTCAAGATTGCATTGGCTATTATAGCTTTTATATTAGGATATAAATTAGGAATATATCTAGACATTTAAAATATTTATTTATTTACGTTTAAAAATATAGTGTCCCCTACTACTACTACTACCACCACCGCTCCACCACCACCACTTGCACGGCTACTAGTAGCATCACTGGTTCGTTGGCCACTTATCATAGGTAAGTCATAGTCCTAAGCATTCTACTTATATTAACTCACGTGATCCACACAACACTGCTTTGAGGTACTATTACCGTCTTCTGCATTTTTACAGACAGGAAAACAGAAACACCAAGAGCTTATGTAACTTGTTCGAAGCAACACAGGTAGTAAATAACATAACTGGGAGTCAAACCTACATAGTCTAGTTTTAGAATCCAGGATCCTCACTACTACTGCTGCCAAGCTAATTAAGCAAGCACCCCTGATTATTTTAGGTAAAGAATATTGTATTCTTCTCTAAGATAAACACATAGACTTGCCACTGTATTTGTTTAGATTTGACTTTACTGGAGCCCAGCTTTGCTTTGACATTTACAGATGGTCTAGCTTTCATCTCACGGCAAGACATAAAGCAACCTGGTATTTAGTTCACCTGCAAAAGGCAGTTAGGAAACCCTAGAGGAACCTAATTAAAATGCAGCACATTTCCAAGGCACCATATCTTGCTGTGTTGCCATAGAAACAGTGGGGATTTGTGGTCACTGACCTTTAAGGGAATCTGAGGATACGTTTTCATAAGGTTCATAAGAAGAGCTACTCAGGAATATTAACTGTATTTGCAGGATCAACTTTCAAAATCCCCTATGCAATCCTATCTGATTTAAGAAGTATATTATATCAGCAAAACTTACTAGAGGCTCAAACTGGACTTTTTGAAGGAATGTTTTTTAACTGCTTCCAATATGCCATCTGTGCCACTGGATTTAAAATAATCAAAGGCAGTAGAAAAGAAACATAAAAGAAAATCTTAGATAATTAAATGGGAGACATCGAAGCTAAAATAAACTTTAGAAATAGTTTTGGTGTTATAGCTATTCTACTGCATTTTGATTTTTGAAAGTTAGCTTACTCAAAGAATAAAATATAGCATTACTATATCACAAATACACTTAGAAAATCAAGGCTTATATAATTTAAAAATGTTACTAATTCATGTACTTTCATTTGTTCATTTATAAATTCATCCGTTAATATGTATAACTGAAAACATTTTATTTATACTTTATATAGGCACTTTAGCCATTTGATAGAAGCTAAGTACCCATGATGCAATAGGAAGATGAAAAAGCCTGCTTTACTATAATCTACTGTTACTATGTTGATATTTTTCTCTTCTACTGAAAATAAATAACAGTTCTAATGACATGATATGCATAATTTAGTTATAAGGAAAGATTGGTCAGGGTATTAGGAGCTATTGGATTTCTCCTAGAGTTAGAAATAAATCTCCATATGTATCACTTATTTTAGACACAGATACCTGAAGAAGACTAGATATATAGTAATAATTATATGTAGAAAAGCAAGGCTACTACCCCATTCTCTGGACTTCAGTGAGATACTGACATACTTGTGTATCCTCACTCTGAGAAATGATGTGGCGTAGGGGCTGAAAGCACAGTTTGGCCCCATATAGATTGGGCTTCTGCTTTGGTCATTTCCCAGCTCTGTGGCTATGAGAACGTTACTTAGCCTGCAGGTACTCCTGTTTGCTCATATATAAAGTGAGGACGAATGGAACTTAGAGCTGTTTTGAGAATAAATCAAGTTCCTATCGATCAATCACATCCATATTTGACATATAGTAATTAAACAAAGTATCTACAATTCAAATTCCAGGGATAGAGCGAACAAGGAGGTACCAGCCCGGTTGTACTCTTTCCCAAGACAGAACACGGTGGGATGAATTCATGCCAGATAAGAAGTCATGCAGTAGACAAGGAGCCTGTCAAATTTTCAGTTAGAAAATTGTGTTTTTCTTCCTCAGTATGGATGTGGGAAGCACTATGATTGTCCTTGAAGTGTATGTGTCTGTGTATGCGTGCCATGAGTGCTGATCCAATAGGTACCCACTGGATGAGCCAGGATAGGGAATATTAATATCTCATGCTGGTGGGGAGCTTTTGAAAAAGATCTGACTTGGAATGTCAAACCACATATTCAATTGTTGTACTGCCAACTGTGGCCAAAGCCCATCCTGACCTGTTTTGCTAAAGTGCATGGAGCATATGAGGTTAAATAACTCAGATTTGGGGGCTTGAGGTCTGCAAATAAACCTGAGAGCAAGCTAACCATCAGGCCACTTGTCAGGTAGTCGTCTCAGCAGTGGCTATGAGACGAGATTCCTGACCAGGCTTATGTGCCTTGCACTACTTTTTAAGTGCTTTGTTCGAAATAACCACTATTGGTGTATATCTTCCCATGGTATTTTCTAGGTTCATATTAGTGCTAGAATAGAAGGCTTCTTGTACAAAAAGATCTCATTTTCCATGTGGTTTCTTCATTAAGGTATCTAATAAAACAAGAGACTTACCACTTTTTTCCAGTTTGACTATACAGCAGTTTAACATTCTCTACAGTCTGTTTCCAATTATGCAAAAAGGAAACTTTCTTTGGTGATCAGGCTTATAATCATTATATTCATCCTAACTTGCTTCCTTGCCAATGCCTAATATACATCAAATTACTCATGATTGCATATAAGCTGCCTAGCACTTCTAGAATAGTTTCTTAAAATTATATTTTCTACTGATGACTTTTTAAAGGGACTATGCTATTTTTCTCCTGAATAATTCAAAAGATAAATCAAAAGATTGATTTGTATAGGTCTTTTGACATGCAAGTTTATCGTCAGTACCCATGTGGAGTTAACAGATCTTCCCTAATTTAAAACAAAGAAAAAAAAAGAAGGAAATAAACGTTTTCTAGAGATATATCCTGGAATTCATATGTTTAGCAGAATTCAAAGGCATCCAGGAAATTTTCATAAATCTAGAGATCTTAAGGCAATTCTTTGGTAGTTCAGAGATGTTTAAAACATATTTCCTAGAAGGAAGAACATTTGTTTTAAAAAAAAGAAAATGCTAGATTAAAGTTAAGTTCTCTCAGAGTCTTTAATGTGCTAATATGCCTTATGAATATTTAAAGAGGACATCATCAAAATTATCTTACACTTCACTATTCTATAGAACTCAGTTTTTGTTTTTATTTATTTATTGAAGTACAGTTGATTTAAAATGTGTTAGTTTCTGCTGTACAGCAAAGTGATTCAGGGGTGTGTGTGTGTGTATGTGTATTTTTTTCCTTTATGGTTTATCCCGGGATGTTGAATATAGTTCCCTGTGCTATACAGTAGGATATTGTTGTCTATCCATTCTATATATAATAGTTTGTATCTGATAACCCCAGACTCCCAGTCCTACCCTCCCCCTGGCAACCACAAGTCTGTTCCCTACATATTAATACATTAGTCTGTTTCATAGATAACAGTAGTTTCCTTTGCGTCTTATTTTAGATTCCACATATAACTGATATCATACCGTATTTGTCTTTCTCTGACTTACTTCACTTAGTATGATAATCTCTAGGTCCATCTGTTGCAAATGGCATCATTTCATTTTTTTTTTATGGTTGAGTAGTATTTCATTATGTATATGTACCACATCTTCATCCCTCTTGTCAATGAACATTTGTTTCCGTGTTTTGGCTATTGTGAACAGTTGCTATGAATATAGGGGTGTATGTATCTTTGAGAATTATAGTTTGGTCTGGATACATGCCCAGGAGTGCAATTGCTGGCTCATATATTTCTATTTTTGTTTTCTGAAGAATCTCCATTCTGTTTTCCATAGTGGCTGCATCAGCTTACATCCCCACCAACAGTGTAGGAGAGGAACTCACTTTTTTAGTATAGCCTCTTAAGGTACTAGCACATATCAAAACAAACTTTGGACAGTGTTGCTTCAAGAAATTTCCTCACTAAAGGGTTAAAATTTCATCTCATCTTTTTTAAACACCTCTAAAATTCCTCTTCCTTCAAATGACTGCTAAGAACTTTAAGTTAGTTGTGTTAGTTCTTATTTCACGTTGTTTATAAGCATGGTTTTATTATTAAAGTGAGAGGGGATAAAATTTTTGTAATGAGATACCATTTTATTTTAATTTTCACCATTTATATACAAACACAAGTTAATAAAACATACCACAAAACAGTAAAATTTTATAGTTAATATTTATAGGTGCATAGTTTCATGCTCACATATTTATTGTATATATTAACAAATTTCACAATACATCATTATTCTTTAGAATCATTAAAAGACACCATAAAATCTTATAATCTATGATAGTAAATCACTCACAATTTTTCAACAGCAACAAAAAAATAGTGAAGATTTAGAAATAAGTGGTAGTCACTTAGGTGTTTTTAATTTGTTTTGACATTTTATATTTGAAGCCACAATATCCACAGCACACAAAGACCCTGCTACCATTTATTCAGTGAGAGGGAAGCACCGAAACGCTGAGTTGGTGGGGCAGGTACAGATAATCCAATCACTGCTGATGGAAGACTTCAAAACACACTGTGAAAACTTTGAGAAAAATGTCATGACTGGGCATGTTGGAACTGAGCTCTTGTACAGGGTGGAACATCTGTCAGCAGGTCTCAGGAAATTGGGAGCAAAGATATCTCTTAGGCTTCGGGTTCGTAGTCCTGATACCCTTCCTAGTATAAGGAAAATCAGAAAGGCAACATGAAGTTTAGTATAAGTGACCAGTAATCAAGGGCTTCAGAGAAAATGGGATAGGACATGGCTTGCCATTTTGAAAAAAGGATATAACAGTTCCAGAACAGTTCTGGAACTATTCTCCTACATCCAATACAATTTTCTTTTTAATAGTTTCATCTGACTGTCAAATACAAAAGTAAATTAATTAGGGTGGTAGTCAGAATTAGATATCTGAATTCTACTTCCAGATGTGCTGTTTAACAATCTATGACCTGGTCCTGTAGAACAAAGTAGCTAGTCTGTCTTACCTGACTCTCATTTTCTGCAACTAAAGTGTGAGAACCAAATCAGGTAATTTTTTAGAAAGAAATTAAGACACTTAAAGACAAGTCACATTTTCTCTCCTTTTACTTTCCCAATTGGAAATTTCATCTTCATCTGCAGCTTTAATTATTTCTATTTCAAAGCTCCTCCTTTCCCCTACAATATTTGAATAACACGTACAATAAAAATATTAACGGTCTTAACCAAAGAGGCCAAATTAGTCCTCCTAAAGAACAACTCTAATAATATCAGGATCCTGCTAAAAAACAAACATGTTTTCAATACTCAAGCTGCTTTCTGAATAAATTACAAACTTAAATGGCTAGCTTTTTCTAGTATTTCACAAGTCATCTTGGACAAATCTCTGCAGCCTTCATCTGTCACTATTCTCAGAGCCTGAATCACATTTAATTACTCACTGTTCCTCAGACATATCCACCTGGATACCCAGGCATGTGTGCCTTGGAGATTTTCTTATGCTAGGATGTCCTTCCTTCATTTTGACCTGTCACATCTCCCACCTTTTCCCACCCACATCACCACCACCCCTTCTATAAAACTTACCCTGATTGATCTAAAAAAAAAATTCTTATAAAATACTAACTTTGTGCATGATGCATATTTTTGCCCCTGTGATGCCTCATGCATAAAAGGCAGTAATGTTTGTCAAGGGTATCATGATAAATAAATGAAGGGATACATTTGTATTTTTTTTTAATCAAACATACTAACGTGTAAACTCCTTGTGTTCTTGTACTAGCAAATACTCTTTTATTCTCTATAGTGTTCAGCATTGTGCCATGCGTTGGGAGCTCAAAAAGTTTGCTCGGGATTTCCCATAAGATCATACAGAAAAATCCCAAATGAACTTCTTGGCCAACCCAATATAAAAAAACCCAGAATATTGGTAAAATTAGGAAAAAAACAATTTAGTCTGTTTCTACAAGTGGGAGATTATCAATATACTTTTTAAAAATGCAATAAGAATAACCCTACTATAACACACTTTAACTCAGGTTTTAATGGTGATGTCTCGTTTTGATATCAACATAATATTGTTCTCACAGAATTAGTGCTCCCTCTTCTATTTTTTTGATAAGTTAATTGACATTAATTGTAATTAGTTGATATTTCTTTAAATGTTTGGCAAATTTTACCAGTGAAGCCATCTATCTAGTCCTGGAATTCTCTTCATGGCTAGGTTTTTACTTTTTTAATAATTCAATATTTTTGTTAGAAATCTATTCAGATTTTCTATTTCTTCCTGAGTCAGTCATTCATCTAAAGGTATTTTCTAATCTCCCTTCTGAAACATTTTCTATTAAAGAAACTTTAAATTATGCTGTTTAGAATGCTAGACTGAAATATATACATTATTAAAAACCATGCATTTATCATATTTCTACTCTATAATTTTGATTTACTTTTACTATGCACACATCCAGCTGGAAATGTATGGTCAATAATAATTATGTTCTCTTGGTAATTAGTTGATTTCTCTTAACTTTCCATTTTGAGATTTGTTTTAGAAGGTAAAGTTTCTAGTAAAATAATTCTTTAATGTAGGGATCAGCAAACTCTTTCTGTAAAGGGCCAGGCTGAAAATATTTTAGGCTATGTGGTGCACATATGGTCTCTGTCACTGCTGCTGCCTTTTTTAAAAATAACTCTTTACAAATGTAAAAACGATTCACAGCTTGCAAGTTATCCACATGCTAGACGTCCTGGATCTGGCCAACTTGTGCATCTAGAGAGTAAGGTAAGGGAAATCTGAAGGTGACAGACTTGGGGTACTGATTATTAGACCCAATCTGAACTTTTAAGCTTTCTGTTTGGAGTTTTATATGTATAAATTCCTACCTCAGAAGGCATTTCATAAGCCTCATTGTCAGGATCCACAGGCATATCTTCCAGAATTCCTTCCTGGGAAGCTCCTTCTTCACCCTAATATTTAAATGAAAAACAATCAAAGATTATGAAGAGGTACCATTATTTACTTCTAAAAATCACAATCATATTTTGAAAAAAATCTTATACACAGTACTGTCAGGGATGTGGTAAAAAATGGCACTCTTTAATATTACTGATAACATTCTAAACTATACAGTGCCTCTGGTAAAACATTGAGACATTGAGGCTGCACATGTTATTTACCCTAAAAATGTATGATTTTTTTTTTTTGCCAAGTAACTTACCATTCAGAAAACAGTCCAAAGCTAGAGAACAAAGGTGTTTTTAATAGGATCAGTGACAGAATAAAAAATTCTTAACCTAAATAGATGATGAGATAGAAATATCATTCAGCTATTCAATAGATAATTATGAAAGCATCTATTACTGTGACATAAGTTATATGAAAATAACCTCTTTTATAATGTTTAGCAGTATGTAAGTGTTGTATATATTACAGATATAATAGGTAGAATTCAGATACAAAGGTGAAACAGACTGGAAAAAGGCACAACAAAATATTAAGAGAACTATTTGTTGGGCAGTTATGCATATATTTTTGTAATCTTTTAACTTATATAACAATTTATAATATAAAAGCATACATATTTTGTACTTTATTTCTAATGATGGCAAAGAAGCAAAAAAACTGAAATTTCAAGATTGAAACTGTACATATTTGGAAGAACAAAAATCAAATATTTGGTCAGAGGATACCACAAATTCAACCTGAAATGGTCATGGTTTTATTACTGTTCTTCATTAAGTAACTTTTGTTGCTTATTCCAGAAAAGGAATTATATAAAGGAGTCATTGAAAATTGAAAAAGCAAGGAAACAACATGAACCTATATAGAATTACTCAAATATATCAAATAGTCCTTCAGTCAATGTGGCTTCTATTTAAAACTATGCCTGATGTGGGGCTTCCCGGGTGGTACTTAAGAACCTGCCTACCAATGCAGGAGACATAACAGAGGCAGGTTCGACCCCTGGGTCAAGGAGATCCTCTGGAGGAGGGCATGGCAATCCACTCCAGTATTCTTGCCTGGAGAATCCCATGGACAGAGGAGCCTGACAGGCTACAGTCCATAGGGTTGCACAGGGTCAGACATGACTGAAGTGGTTTTGCACGCACACGTCTGATGTAAATAACATCTCCCCATGTCTTCGTCATGTGAATGACTGACAGGGAGAGGGATAAGGAAATGGCTGACAGCAAGAAAAGGTCAAACTAAAGCCTGTTCTTAAATTAGCAGGGCAGAGAATTTTATAGGTCATCCTCCTCTGCCCAACTCCTGTTTAATTGATCTAAAAAGTCCCAGTAGTTTACAAATGAAATAAGGTAATATAAACCTTCCCTAAAATATTTTACTTCTAAACATGGAGTAAAGGTGGTGTTTTCAGTATTTTACCTTTTGGTAATGTCAAGAATACAAGTTCTGCTGATTGGTGGTTAGATATAAGGAGTGTAATATCAAAAGACTTGAGTTAAGATCCTAGCTGCTAAAGCTTCCAGATCTTTCATGATGTTGGGCATGTTTCTTAAGCTTTCTATAAGCATCAAATAGCCTTGGTAATAAAATGGGGCAACAATACCATTTTTTCATTGGGAGGAGCCAGTGACATCATTATCCCTCTCATTAGCATTTAGATTAACTTTTAGTGATAGTCAAGTATGAGGATAATAAGGTAAATTTCCCATTACTATCATTTTAAGCTCTTAGAGCTTTATTTCTCTAACCTAATTTGTTTAAAGATTTTGATACAGACTGGACAAGTCAATATGCAGAACTGACTTGCTTTCTACCACAAATAAGATGTTAATTGAACAACTAAGACTGGTGAATGTTATGTTTATGTGTGTATATGTGTACTTGGGTGTGTCTGTTGCACCTTTCAAAGTTCATCCAAGTAATGAATTCTTTGGCTAGACTGATCATGTATTGGGCTCAAGTGAAAACCACCCCTATTAATTTTAAATAATGATTTACTTAGGTTGCAAGTATTTAATAACTGCTTATTTTTAAGAGTTGATGCATTTCTGACCATGTATTTACCTAATGCTTAAAATTACACTTCAAATATCTATAGTTTTTAAAATAAAATATGTCACTTGTGGGTCAGGGCTTGAGAAACAATAGATATAGTATTAAAGAGGCCAAGTGATGAGGCAGAAAGGAAGATACTTAGGTAAATGGGGAAAAGTGGAAAAAAATGAAACAAATACCAAGATGGTCAATAAGTATCAACATGTCATAAGAAGAGGCCTATATTTTCAGATATCGTTATTATCTAAAGGAATATATGTTGATTTCACAAGTCTGACCACTAAGACTTTAAATGTTCTTTAGAGAATAAGACTATTGATTTCGTTAAAATAAAAACATGTTAATATTAATAAGCTATCATTAAGATATTTACCTGTATTACATTATATGAAGTAGAAACAGCTCATAGATATCCCTGAGGCAGGATATCCTTAACAACATCTTCCCAATAAAATTTGGATTTAAAGAGGTTTAGTAATTTGCTCAAACTAGCAGAGGTGACTCTAGACTCTGTGCCGTTAACCACTATCTTGAGCTACTTCCCTAAAAGAATTTTGGGATTCAAAATGTTTTATCTACAGATTGTAGAAACTGAGCAACAGGAAATTCTGTCATATCCCTGACTATGCCTTGACTGTTCCTTTAGGACCCAGTTAACAGTCTGTTCCTTGTAAACAAAATTGTCTCATAACTTGATTGCTGAAATCCACCAAAGAAGTTTATTCACAAGCATTGTATGTTCTATGGGCCCTCTGTACCCTTCATACTATAAAAGTTTACCCAGAAGGGAAAAAAAACAAAAAGTATTAGTCAAAACACAAGTGAGAATTGCCTTTGTTTATCAAAAGACTGGTAAATTCTCTAGTGTGTATTAAAAAAAAAAAAAAGAAACTAGTGAGGGTTAAGGAAATAGTGGGGATGAAGTGGCAGTATAAAAGATAATTACTCAAAATTCTTTAAAAATAGGGATTATGATGCTCAATTTCCTATTTTCTGTCCAGTCTTGTGCCGCAGTATAATTTCACTATCCTACCATATCTTTCACACATAGCCTGTTGGCTCTAAATATTCATTAAAGTGCTACCCAGGGGTCAGAATAGGATGGGACAGTATGAGGAAAGCACAGCAGAGGTAGGAGATGGACTGCATAATTGGAAGCAAGGAATTGGAATCAGAATCGACCAGGAAAAATGTGTCACAGGAAAAGCATCAAACATGTATCTTGCCCTTCTGGTAAAAACTGTACCCTAGGGTAAACAAACAGTTGATGACCACAGGTTTTCTCTATATAGATAGTCTTTTCTTCTAAGAAAGGAATGATTAGAATTTATCACCTTTTTTACAAGGAATCTAGGCAAGGATCATTAATGGCTTGCCAATGTGACATGAAGAGATATAATTGCATACGTGTGCCCTGATGGCAGATATATCAACACCTATAAAAATATCTTTGCCAAACATTAGAATTTCATTGAAATCTAAATATCACTAGAACTGACAGTTTACAGCAAATATAAGAGACTGAAAAGCAAGTTCACATCATTGGATGCAATCAGCAAATTTTGGACTGTGGGAAATGATGCAGGACAAGTAACTACTTCAACAAGTAAATTTTGCAAGAAAAACAAGTTTTGGGAAACCTATAAAGTGGACTTGAGAGAGCATTAGAAAATTACAATTTAAGAATCTTATTTCAGTCTTATTTGGAATCCTAGTATAAGAAAATGGGAAACAATACATGAGAGGGGAGAATTTCAACATTGCTTTGGATATTTAATTAAGGAGTTACTGTTTATTTTTAAAATGTAATATTGAGGTTTTACTTAAATTCCTTAAATGAAAAAAATAAGCAAAAATTTTTAGATCAGAGAAGGTATCTGGGTATTTGCTTGGAAATTATGTGGTTTGGATAGAGAGAAATGAGTAGGCTGTATAAGAAACAGGAATCTATGTGATGGTGATTGGCTGCATTTCAAGGGAAGCAGGATATGTACCCTAAAATGTGACACTTTGGCAGGTGGATTACTTGAAGTGAAGGCAGTCAAGGCCCAGCAGACTCAGGAGTAGCTTTTTACCTCCTCCATAACTGCCAAAAAGAGCATGGATTAGAGGCCTGTACCAGAAAGAGCTCTTACCAGAGATAACTTTATTTTTTCTTTAATCTGAAAGCTTCATCTGCATGGCAAGGCAAGCATCTGATTACCAAACATCTGTTCTTCTCATCTTCCTGTGAATTGCCCTTCTCCCTTTTGAAACTCTGGCCCCTATCCTATTCTTTAGCTCAGGGTAGTATATAAGCCTCAATTGCCTGACTGCCTTTGAGTTTCGTCTTTGTGTGGCTCCCATGTGTATAAAATCAAATTTGTATTTCTCCTGTTAATCTGTCTTATGTCAAAATTTAGTTACGAGACCAACCAAAGAACCTATAAGGAACGAAAGGGAAATTTCTCTTCCCCAATAGCCTGGCGCCCAATGTGGGGCTCTCCTTTGGCTGGACATCGTTTGTTCCACGGCTGCTGCAGCTGAGAGATCCTGGAAGCTCTGGTAGAAGGTAAGAGTCCTTACCACATCAGTTTCCTGGATCTCTGCCTGCAGGATGTGGTGGAAACAAGAGCAAGGAGAGTTCTTTTCTTTTTCTAGATTTAGATTAACAGGAGAAAATATTTGTGTGAACAACTATCTTTGGTATAGTGACTCTGGTAAAGATTTGTTATGAATACTCTTGTTTTCTTTTGTCTTTTGTGCTGTTTGTCATAAAGAGGAAAATCATAGGGTTGAATACAGGCACAGATCCCATAAGTTTGTTGTTTAAACTGGTCTCACAGACTGGTGAGTTCATTGTTCTCACCAGGCTGGTGTCTCAAGAGACAAATTTTGTTGTGTTTCCCCTGTATTGAAAAACAACAACAACAGATAAAGTATTCTTTTTGTCTTGCTCAGCCACATCTGCCTGTTTCAACTTCCCTTTCCTGTTAAGATTTGCAGAGAATAACTGTCCAGATCACTAGGCCCAGGGTATAAAGAATACTTATGTAAATCTTGAAAGCCAGGAAGTGAACTTAGCACAACCACTTGGGATAGGTGGTAGGCCTGGCTTCACTGCTCCTTACAACAACTCCTACTTTTCCAGGGCCCTGTAACTGGGTTGGGTTCTGCTGGCTTCAGGCTTTCCTATGCACTGCAAATATATTCTGGTCCCCTAATGCAAAGAATTGGTGTTTATGGATGGCAGTAGTTTTAGTAAATTACAAAGTCCTTTTACCTCCACTTTCACAGATTTAGAGAGGCATTAAAAAGATTAGTTGCACATTCATAGTCCCACTTACAGGGACTCTGATTCGCTGCTAAGATGTATTCTCCCGGCCATAAATGTTATTTTGGATATAATGTAGTTAACAGAGAAAACAGTTCCTGTGGGGAGAAGGGGAACTCTTAAAGAAGAAACAGATGGCCCAGGCCCTCCTAAATAATCAGGGAAAGGATCAGGTTGAGGCCAGTATTCAGGGGCTAAGAGAAGCAATAGTAGAGGTTTTTCCTCCTGAGGTGAGTTGGTCGAAGATTGAATTGTACAGTCAGGGGAAAAAAAAGAAAAACATTAAAAAAGTTTATCCAGAAGTTTAAAAGGCACACAGCATTAAATCCTGAACTCCAGAACATAGAAATCTTTTGGTTTCCATCTTCTTTGGAAATCTCCTTGATATAAGGGGGCAAATTAAGATAATGTATTTGAGTGGGTGAACCAGCCATTTGATATCACTCAGGCTGCAACCCAACTCTTTGAGAAATTAAAATCAACAGTCCTTGTCTAATAAACCTTCATAAAACCAGAAATGCACCTCTAGAAACAATGCAAAATACACCTATCTTTTACCAACCTCCAAACTTCCCCTTTTGATCTCAAAATTCTTGCACACACTGTAAAAGATCAAGACATTGAAACAAGTGTAAAAAGAAGGAAAGTAGTAATTATTCTAGACTTTGGATAATAAACACACTCCAAAACTCCTTGGAGACATCATGCATTCTTTGTCCCTTGAAGAAGTAAAATCTTCCGTATCTTTCAAATGTAAACACCCCAGGGAGATAACTAATACACAGCCCACAATCATCTGAGACAGAAGTATATAAGGGGGAATGGAGAAAAGGTTTTTGAAAATACAAACTGCTATAAATTTTCCCTTCCTCAAAATTTAATCCACAGCTCCCATAAGATTACTTGTCAAGGACAAATACAAATCTTAAAAGTCTTGTCCACAAAAATTAGTAAAATGCTTTAGCCACTTGAGTAGGTGAACTTCACTTGTTTCACCTTCCAGAGACACAATTTGGATTCAGTTGTTACTTAGGAACTAGTGACCTCTGTTCTGTTGTATCTGATTCTTGGCTACAATTTTGGGATGGAAGCTATATGTCTACTAAAAATTGGCACTTGCCATCTACCTCTATAAGGATTAAATCACGTGCTGCAGCACCTGCTGATTTTCAACACACCCTGAAAGGAGTTCAGGGTGGCGAGCAGAGATGAGGCAGTCTGTGCTCTGGGAAAACTCGGACAGGTCTTTAGATAGATTTTTTCAGGAGCCAGTTTTTATTACGCCCAATTCTTATACCTCCTTATGCCTAGAAAAAGCACTAAAATCTTTCATGGTGATGACTGTTCCTTGTGACTAGCAGAAAGCTTCTGAAAAATATGTGTCTGATTGTATGTCTCTCTCCCTTCACCAAAATCACATATATACTGACTGTTCCCCTGCTTCTTTGGAGCAGTTTCTCAAAGCTATCTGAGGTGCTGTCTCTCAGACTTGCAGTACTCATTCTGCCCCAAAATAAAACTTAACTCGCACATCAGGTTGTACATTTTTTAGAAGTTGACATATAGTATCTCTGTCTGTGTATTTATATATGTCTATAGATGTATGTTATGCATATGTGATATTTTTCTACCTCTGGAAGGTATTGCCACAATTACTTTGTTTAAAAAAAAAAACTGACTTTAACTGGCTTAAAGAAAAATATGCACTTATTAATTTGTAAACCCTCAGAAATAAGACACTAATCCAAATGCTTTCCAAGTTCATGTGGTCTGTGGTAATCTTTGATAAATAAAACTAGTTTAAATTTGTCAGTTTAATTAAAATAGGCATATCTTCAGAGCTTTCTACTTAGGTTTACTAAAAGTCAAATAAGCTCATATTATCTCTGTTACAGAATTTGTCAGAAGGAAAAATAACCTAAGATGATGGCTTGCTGCTTTAATGTCTCATGAAATTTTATGAGTATTCTAAACATGGTTATTAAAAACAAGAGAATTAAATAATTGTAACGGAGATAAAAATTTTAAGTGAACTTTTCAAAAATAATTATGTTTTACTATATGTCCTAAATCTCTTTTGTAATTTAGAGTTTTGCTATATTAAGTTAAATGATGGAAATTCATTGAGGTCATTTCCAAATAAGATAAAAGAAATATCAATTATTGAACATAGGTTTATCCACTTTTCACTTCTTATTATAGAAAAATTAAAGATATTTGCATCTGTCAGTAACATGAAATTTGTACCATGAGAAAGTGTACGCTTCTAGAAATTATGCAATATACTCCTAAAACACTAATCTATGGAATAGTAGTCTTACAGTTCACAATTTCTTACTTAGTTTTCATTAGATATTAAGATTTCCAAGGCTTAAGAATTATAATTAATATATGTAATTAAAACTCTGCCAGAAGGTAAGATGTGTCTGAGAAAAGGTATGAAGTATAGAGATAGGATTTATTAAGGGAAAAAGACTAATTTTGTCCTAATTATTTCTCTTATTTTCTGCTTTTTCATTTTGAAACTAAATGGATGTACAAAGTTGAGGAGAAAAGCGGGGAGGGAAGAAGAAAAGAGAATTTTGCCTTGTGTGGTTAAGTGGGTAAAATTCAATAAATTTATAAATCTTTTTAAGAATAAGCTTTAATAACAATTAGTATGCACATATTTGTGTAAAATTTTCTTTCATCTGTTAAAACAAGATTTCCCTAGACTACTGGTCTGCCCTTCATCAGATTGTGAAAGGTTTTCATTACCCTTTTAAGTAATCTGACTAGAATAAAGATTCTATATTTTATCAAAAATCATTTATTGTGCTTCATGTTATATTACAGGTATTTGATTACTTAAGAAAACTGAGTCTTCTCTATTAAAAGAGCTCTTTTTTTAACAACTACATAACTTTCTGTATCTGCCTGCAAAGTATTTATTATATCACAATGACCTATGATCCTATTTGAATTCCCCAAATCATACTCTAAATGAAATATTTTTGCCCTAGAAATAATTGGCATTTTTAAGAGTGTCCCTGAAATAGCACTAAAGATTTATTCTCTCATCTTTTATGTGTGTGTGTGTGTGTGTGTGTGTATATATATATATAAAGGATGTTAATGTTTATTTGATGTTAAATTTCATGGTAAGCATTGTCAGGCAGGAAGTAATACTAAATCTTTAAGTTATATTTCTCTAGATGTACGTTATTAATGTGTACTCCAGAAATTGTGTACAATTCTTAAAAATATTATATGCAATGTTTTCAGTTATAATTCCAGTTATTACCTAAAAATGTCGCAAAAAATAATCAAATTTCCTTATCAATTGCATTATAATGAATTCTCATCAAATCTTTAACTGTGATTTGTTTTTTTCTTTTGTGATTAACAAACACCTTCTGTTTTACTCTAATGCTTTGGGAAAAGTGTACCTGCGAAAGTGCTTCACCTTTAAGAGAACTCCTGGAAAGGAATATAATAAGTACTGATTTCTGATACTTTCTAATCATACCACTGAATAGACTCAAGACTTCAAAAATAAACTATGGTACCAATGGGAAAAGGTGGGAGGGAAGGGATAAACTGGGAGTTTGGATTACCATCTACATATTACTACAGATAAAATAATCAACAAAGACCTACTGTATAGCCCAGGGAATTATACTCAATATTCTGTAATAACCTATATGGGAAAAGCATCTGAAAAAGAATAGATACATGTATAACTGAACAACTTTGCATTATACCTGAAACTAACACAATATTGTAAATCTACTTTACTGCAGTATAAAATAAAATTTAAAAAAGGATTTAGATAGGGCCCTGTACCAGAAAGAGAGCTTTAACCAGAGGTAACTTTCAGATAAATTTTATTTTATCTGAGAGGCAAAGCAAACATCTGATTATCAAACATCTGCTCTTTGCCTCTTCCAGTGAATCTCTTCCTCCTCTTTGAAGCTGCAGGTCCCTATTCTTTAGCTTAGGATGGTGTATGAATTTCAATTTCCTGGCTGCCTTTGAATCCTGTATCTTTGTGGGGATCCCACATGGACAAAATTAAATGTCTTTCTCTTGGCAATATGTTTTATGTCAATTTATTTATTAGACCAGCCAAAGAACCTAGAGGGGAAGAAGGAAAAATTTTTCTGCCCATTTTCCATCTTTAATTCTTGTAAGTTTTTAAAAGTATGTGTTCATTTCAATAGCTTTTCTGTTTTTCTGAATATGATTATTCTAAATTTCTCAACTCCATAGTATTAATATATATTTAAGCATAGTAAAATATTTGGTAACTATTCCAAGAAAATATAACAAAAAACATTTCAGAGAGTCACTAGTTATAACTTTACCCAGATACCTGTATATTTACTGTTGTATAAACCTACCTCTAAAGAACTGAGTGTTATTCAGAAAAATCTCAACATAGTTCAACTCATTTAGAACTGTACCTAAGTATGCACTGAATGCTATAAAAGGAAACTTGAAATTTTGTATTTTATGGGTATTAAAGACTTGTTTTTAAAACAATCATATTTGATACTGTGAAATGCAGCTTCTGTTCATTTTTAGCAGAAAAGAAAAAAAAAATACCAATGTAACAAATGTTGAACACCTTTGAAAAAAACATTCTGTTCCCATTTTTATGTTAATGACGTATAAACTCAGAACATGTTAGGGTAATAAAATGCAGGATAAAAATATCTGGATTATGATATTTGCCTGCATGTTTAGGAAGAGAATCTGTGTTCTATAGGTTCTATAGGGTAGTAATATAAAATGTGGTAAAATAATACCTTTATTCTCTCTAATAATACCATTTCCAGAATATCTCTGGCCTCCTTTTAAAAATGGGATTGCTCTAAGGATGCCAACATACTGTACGTGTAGTATCTCACCTCTGTCCACAAACCCTGGAGATAAAACTAGTTATCAAAAAATATTAGAGTGGTACAGCCCTCCAATGCTAATGAGCAAAGATACAGACTTATAAGAAGCTGCATGGAGGAGAAATGGTTGTGACTGACCTTTCCCACTAGGACACAAACTCATGTTATTTTTTAAATGGAGCTCTTCTGTCAAATAGCTGATACATAACCAATTACCAACTGACGCTTGTCTAGCTGAATTCTCTATAAAACAAGTCATAAGATGAGACTTAACTCATAATACTTTATAGGAAACAAGCCAAGGAAGACAGAGAAGCATATCAGCTTAGGGAGATAGACACAGAGGATCACTCAGCCCATTCAACTAGTCTATTCCTTTCAACTCAGTTACAGACAGACAGGGCTAAGAATTGCATTATTTGTGTAGTGAGTTAGATGTAAAAGAGAATGAGTAAGCGGAAGGGCAAGGCATTGACAAGAATTAGAGTGATAGACCTGGTCTAGTCATAAAGACAAAGCTATAATTACAGGATTTTGAATGTTTTTGCATTGTTATTTCAATAGAGCAGTATTTTAGATTTTGTTGAACTTTTCAAGAAGAAAACAATTTCAAGTTTTTAGAACATACTGCCAGGTTATGCTTTAGATCTCCTAGTCCATAATCTTTCCATGAGCTTTTACTACTAATTTGTAAAAGATATGGTCTAAGATAAAAAGAAAGCACACATACACACACAACTCTAGACCACTGATTATCTCTGGGGTTATCTCCTGAGACCATCTTAAATCTCCTAATTAAAAAGTGTAGCTGTAGCACATCATTTTCATCACAAATTGCACATGCTACCAACAAGCAAAATTAGCAACAGGCTGAGTGAAGATGAGGCTCCTGGTCATCTGTTAGGCTTTCTTATTAGCAAAACGACCTACACCCCTCATTAGCTGTATTAGATACCTATTGAGATTGTCTCAGCAAATTTACAAATTACTGTGTAATCAACCATCTGGATCACTTGGGGATAGTCAAACTGATGAATGCCATTAAATCATATAGTAAGCACAATATATTATATATACCTACAAAGAAAATTCATACCTACAAAGAAATGTTTTCAGATTAAAAATGCAACTCTAAGACTCCACAGAAAAACTACTAGAACCGATAAATGAATTTGGCAAGGTAGCCAGATACAAGATTAACATACAGAAATTGGTTACATTTCTTTACCCTAACAATGAAATAGCAGAAAGGAAATGTAAAAAAACAAAAAACCTTTAAAACTGCACCCCCCCCCAAAAAAAATACTTAGAATAAACCTGACCAAGGAACTGAAAGAACAAAGGAAATCAAAGATTATTCAAAGAAATGGGAAGATATCCCATGCTCTTCAATAGGAAGAGTTAATATTGTTAAAATGGCAATATTACCCAAAGCAACCTATGGATTTAATGCAAATCCTATCAAATTATCCATGGCATTTTTCACAGAACTAAAATAATCCTAAAATTCATATGGAACCATAAAAGACCCAGAATCTAAGCAATCCTGAGGAAAAAAGGAAAAGCAAGAGGTATAACTCTCTCAGGCTTCAGACAATACTACAGAGATAAAATAATCAAAACAGCATGCTATTGGCACAGAAACAGACATATGAATCAATGGAACAGAATAGAGAGCCCAGAAATAAACCTACACTCCCACAGTCAATTAAAATTAGATAAAAGAGGCAAGAATATAAAATGGGAAAAAGATATTCTCTTCAAGTGGTGCTGGCTAAGTTAGACAGCTGTATGTAGATCAGTGAAGTTAGTACACATTATCACACCATGCACAAAAATAAACTCAAAGTGACTTAGACTTAAATATAAGACAAGACACCATAAAACTCCTAGAAGAGATCACAGGCAAAACATTCTCTAACAAAAACTGAACCAATATTTGCTTTAGTCAATCTCCCAAGAAAATAGAAATAATAACAAAAACAAATGGGGCCTGATCAGACTTAAGGTTTTTGCATAGCAAAGGAAATCATAATAAAATGAAAAGGCAATCTGCAGAATGGGAGAAAATATTTGCAAATGATGTGACAAACAAGGGTTTAATTTCCAAAACACAGAAACAGCTCATACAACTCAACAACAAAAAAACAACCCAATAAAAAAATGGGCAGAAATCCTAAATTGACATTTCTCCGAAGTACTAGTACAGCTTACCAACAGGAACATGAAAAGATGCTCAATACAGCTAAATATTAGAGAAATGAAAATCAAATCTACAACAAGGTGCCACCTCACACCAGCCGGAATAGCCATCATTAAAAAGTCTACAAATAACAAATCCTACAGAGGATGTAGAGAAAAGGGAACCCTCTGAGCATTATTAGTGAGAATGTAGGGTGGTGCAGCCACTATGGAAAACAGTAAGGAGGTTCCTCAGAAAATTAAAAACAGAATATATGATCCAGCAATCCCACTCCTGGGCATATATCCAGACAAAAATATAATTCAAAAAGATATATGTGCCCCTATGTTCATAGAGAACTATTCACAACCGCTAACACACGGAAACAGCCTAAATGTCCATCAACAGATGAATGGATAAAGAAGATGTGGTTCATGTACACAATGGAATACTACTGAGCTATAAAAAGAATGAAATAATGCCACTTGCAGCAACATGAATGCAACTAGAGATTATCATACCAAGTGAACTAAGGCAGAAGGAGAATTACAAATGCCACATGATATCACTTATGTATGGAATCTAAGACATGGCACAAATGAACCTATCTATGAAACAGAAACAGGCTCACAGACATAGAGAACAGACTTGGGGGTGCCAAGAGAAGGTGGGGAGGGATGGACTGTGATTTTGGGGTTAGTGGATGCAAACTATTACATATAGAATAGATAAACAACAAGGTCCTATTGTGTAGCACAGAAAACTATATTCAGTATTCTAGGATAAACCATAATGGCAAATAAAATTTTAAAAAGTATATATGTATATAACTGAATCACTTTGCTGTACAGAAGAAATTAACACAACATAGTAAATCAGTAATACTTCAATTAAAAAATAAAATGAAAAATGAAAATCTATTATAAATAATAGCTTTAGAGAAACCAATCTGATTTTGAAATAAGTACTTAGAAATTGATCATGTTCTAATTTTGGATTATATATTATCATATTACTCGTTTTCTTGCCTTTTGCTTTTCTAATTCTTTCTTTAGTCTTGGCACTCCTTTCACAAAGAAAGAGAAAGGGAACATATGAAATGAAAACTAGTTTGTTTTTAAAAGGTTTGGGAGTAGAGGAGAGAGTAAAGCTAACATATTAAATCTATTTTAGTGCTATTCTTTGGATGTTCTTTATCAGTATTCCTGAATCCAGCTTTAAATACATTCAGCCATAGATTATAAAATAATTAGTCTATTAATTGGTCTATAAATCAGGAATCAGTGTGAAACCATTTTTGAGAAGAAATTTTCTTTCTAAAGCAAAGAGGTAGTATTTTATCTTAAATCTTCATCCTTGGTAAGCATAACAAGTAGTTCAGTAAAACTGCCATATTTATGAAAGTGGCATGTAATTAGCTGACTCACCTAATACGACTTCACAGCACAGCAACAATTGCCAGCTTTTCTCATGTTACTTGGATATAGATCTAGCTGCAAATACTAATACACAATAGGGGGTCTGGGAATAAAGGAGTTTCAGTTTTTATGTCCAAAGATTAATCCTCTTCTTCCATTAATAAAATATTTTATGTCTAAATATATATTTGCTTATTACTTAAATCTGCATGGACAGAGTTCTTCAAGAGCTTCCACTTGGGAAGTGCTTGAATAAGATATCATCAATATGAAAGTGGGTCATCCTTAGGAAGATCAACTCCTCTACTGAGCTAAGAAGGAACCAGTCCTTTCACCTTTGCCAATGCTTTGATATTTGGAGGCAAGTCTTAAAATTAGTGGGACGATCCCCTGGAGAAGGAAATAGCAATCCACTCCAGTCTTCTTGCCTAGAAAATTACATGGAAAGAGAAGCCTGGTGGGCTACAGTTCATAGGGTCGCAAAGAGTTGGACACGACTGAGCAGCATGCATTCATGCACTTAAAATAAGCAACTGGAGGAGGAATCAGTGGAGAGGGTAGATTTTGGCCATAAGAAGCCTCACTATGAACAAAGCTAGTGGAGGTGATGGAATTCCAGCTGAGCTATTTCAAATCCTAAAAGATGATGATGTGAAAGTGCTGCACAACAAATTTGGAAAACTCAGCAGTGGTCACAGGACTGGAAAAGGTCAGTTTTCATTCCAATCCCAAAGAAAGGCAATACCTAATGTTTAAACAACCACACAATTGCACTCATCTCGTGTGCTAGCAAAGTCATGCTCAAAATTCTTCCTAGGCTTCAATAGTACTTCAACTGCAAACTTCCAGATGTTCAAGCTGGATTTAGAAAAGGCAAAGGAACCAGAGATCAAATGGCCAACATCCATTGGATCACAGAAAAAGCAAAAGAATTCCACAAAAACATCTACTACTGCTTTACTGACTATGCCAAAGCATTTGGCTGTGTGGATCACAGCAAACTGTGGAAAATTCTTCAAGTGATGGGAATATCAGATCACTTTACCTGGCTCTTGAGAAACCTCTCTATGCAGGTCAAGAAGCAACAGTTAGAACTGGACATGGAACAATAGAGTGGTTCCAAATTGGGAAAGGAGTATGTCAAGGCTGTATATTGTCACCCTGCTTATTTAACTTCTATGCAGAGTACATCGTGTGAAATGCCAGACCTGGATGAAGCACAAGCTGGAATCAGATTGCCGGGAGAAATATCAATAACCTCAGATATGCAGATGACACCATCCTTATGGCAGAAAGTGAAGAGGAACTAAAGAGCCTCTTGATGAAAGTGAACGAAGATATTGAAAAAGCTGGCTGAAAACTCAACATTCAAAAAATTAAGATAATTGCATCTGGCCCCATCACTTCATGGCAAACAGATGAGGAAACAATGGAAACAAAGGTAGAGTTTACTTTCTTGGGCTCCAAAATCACTGCAGATGATGAGTGCAGCCAAGAAATTAAAGTATGTTTGTTCCTTGGAAGAAAAGCTATGACCAAACTAGACAGCATATTAAAAAGCAGAGACATTACTTTACCGACAAAGGGCCATATAGCCAAAGCTATGGTATTTCCAGTAGTCATGATGGATGTGAGAGTTGGACCAAAAAGAAAGCTGAGCACTGAAGAATTGATACTTTTGAACTGTGGTGTTGGAGAAGACTCTTAAGAGTCCCTTGGTCTGCAAAGAGATCAAACCAGTCAATCCTAAATGAAATCAGTCCTGAATATTCATTGGAAAGTGAAAGTGAAAGTCGCTCAGTCATGTCCAACTCTTTGCAACCCCATGGCCTTAGACCATGGAATTCTCCAGGCCAGAATACTGGAGTGGGTAGCCTTTCCCCTCTCCAGAGGATCTTCCCAACCCAGGGATTGAACCCAGGTCTCCCACATTGCAGACAGATTCTTTACCAGCTGAGCCACAAGGGAAGCCCAAGAATACTGGAGTGGGTAGCCTATTCCTTCTCCAGCGGATCGTCCCAACCCAGGAATCAAACGGGGGTCTCCTGCATTGCAGGCAGATTTTTTACCAACTGAGCTATGAGGGACTGATGTTAAAGCTGAAGTTCCAGCACTTGGGCCACCTGATGCGAAGAACTGACTCTTTGGAAAAGACCCTGATGTTTGAGAAGACTGAAGGCAGGAGGAGAAGGGGATGACAGAGAATGAGATGGTTGGATGGCATCACTGACTCAATGCACATGAGTCTGAGCAAGCTTCAGGAGTTGGTGATGGACAGGGAAGCTTGGCATGCTGCAGTCCATCGGGTCGCAAAGAGTCAGACATGACTGACTGACTGAACTGAACTGAACTGAACTGAGATAGGGAGTCTGCTTTCATATCTTAGGGATCCTAGGGAATGCTGAAAGGCCCCTGAGAAAGAGGAAATTTCTATCAAAAGCCAAGGCTCAGGTGTTTGCTTTCAAACACAAGTGGAAAACCGGTCTTAATACCTGAAGGGGAGAAAATACTTCAGACAAAACAACCTACCTAGACACATAAGGATGCATAGGACCTGTAATGCTCTGAGGCAGAAAGAAAAGCTAAGATCTTCAAAATGAGGGCATGTGTAACCCAGGAAGAGAATCTTAAAGAATGAGTAAACATCTGTCTTCATCGAAGAGAGAAGACACTAGGAAAAGATGTAAGATAAACAGCTGAGCAGGAATGCAATACAGCCAATGTGACAACCTGAGGTTTCACAATTCTCCATGCTACTGGGAAGAGATCCCTGTCAGATGTGAAGGGTTTTCAAGATCTGGAAGGAAAATTCTTCAAGAGAACCTTAGCTTTCAAGTTGGAATATTTTTGTCTAGCATATAAGACAGGGGATGTGGAGGGAGCAAAGCCCACAAAACACCGTAGTCAATTTCAGTAGGTACTGAAGTTACTCTACTGTGTAAATTCTACCCTTGTTAAGTTTTGTCATATCATGTGTGGTTGTTTCTTTTGGATACTGAGAAAAACTTTCCTCTATCCATGTCTCAACAAATATGAGATAAAACAGAACTGACTTAGAAGTTTATCAAGAAAGATAATGGGTTGTGTACATCCTCAGAAGGTCATTCAAATGAAGTATCCTTAAATGCTTAATTATCCATCTTACTCTTACACGAAACAACAGCCAAGGCTTATTTAGTGTTTACTCTGGATTAGTTGTGTTTCAAGAGTTTCACATGCATTATTTCATTTTAAAAACCAACTCCAAGTGGTTACTACAATTATTTACTTTTTCAGTGAATGAACAGAGACTGGCAATCTAGCTCCAAGGCCCAAGCTCAGCTACAAGTCACTTTCTTGACAAAAGCATCTTACTAAAACATTAAGTTAAGCAGAATGTTAAACAAAAGATAAGTTAAACAGAAGATAAAATTCAGTTTCAAAAAATTAACACTCTCAAAATGCTGTGTAAAATATGTTATGAACAAATACCCAAGCTATCTCTACTATTACTTAAACATTTGTTATTATTTTATCAGAAAAAAAATTAGAGGCTCAAAGAACTGTTGATATATATCTGAGTGGTATATTTACACAGACAAAAATCAGACAGAATAGCATTTTAACCACATGGTTATTAAATTTGCAAACACTAAGTTGATTAACTTTTTGTTACAGAGTAAAATAGCTTATTATGAATTCAATACATAACATTTTTCAAGTTTAGACCTTTTCAATACACTGGTTCTTATAGACTATGATAAAATCGTCAGAGAAAAATTGTTCATTTTTTCCCCTAAATATGTGGCACATAAATTACAGTTTTCAAAATGGTTTGAAACATCACCTGAGTTTCTTTCTTCAATCCTCTGACCAACTAACAAAGCTTTTGCCTGGGTCACAGAGCTTCTCCTCCTTAGTTTTGCACTGGAAATGGTCATCTCTATCAATGCCAGCAACATAATTTATCATTCTCATAATAAAAAGTAATGATCCAATAAGTCCCTGGGCAGATGTTATACTTAGTCATGATGTTTATTTATTGACTGATTCTGTATTATTCCAAAGAGAATTTAGAAAAGTAAGATTTCTGCATCACAACCACTGAATAACCTTTACTTTGTCTAACATTATCTTTTTTCTACCCTTAATTAAGCACTAAATGCTTATTTGTGTTCTTTTAATTACTTTTAAAGCATCCTTGATTTCTGGATAACATTACTGAACTCTCAGTAACTTAATAGAGTTCTATATTTTTTCAAACATTCTTGCTTAATTTGGTTCATTTATATCTCCCTTTTATTTTGTTTTGGGTTTTTTTTTTTTTTAGTAGGAACTCATGATTAGTATGTATCAGAGGGAGAAGAAACACAGAGCATGCAGAATATTCTGTATTTAAGGTAATGCAACTGTCTCAATGGCCTTAAGAAGTAGGTGGGGTGGGTAGAAGCATGTGTGTGAGTGTTGCAAAAACTATCTACTGAGGATGATTCCTAATTCTAATTCCTTGCTGAGAAACAGAAACTATATATACTATTTGTAATTTGGGAGCACAAGAGAGAAAATATGCTTTAAAGAGCATGGGATGTGGTGGCAGACTGACCTAGTGACAAATGCTATCTGTGAGATTTTGAGCAATATAGATGTCTCAACTAGAAGATGGTAACTATAACAACTTTCTCTCAGAGGACAAGATGGCAGAGGAGTAGGTGGACATGGAGTACATCTCTCTGCATGGATACATCAGGAATACACCTCAGACTCAGAAGTGCAGGCAGAACATCAGCTGCGAGTGGACAGGAGCACCTGACCAGCAGAAAAGAATATATAGACCCATGCAAAACTCGAGATCAAGCCCTGGGCCTTTGGAGTGGGAGCACTGACTCCAAGACCCTAGACTACCAGAGAACTAACCCTAGGGAGTATCAGATAGTGAGATCTCACACAAAGGAAACCACTGGATTACAAGACCCGGCATCACCCAACCACCTGTAGCACCCTGTGCAGGATGCCTCATCTAAACAAACAAACAGAACAAAAATACAAACCCAATCATCAGCAGCCAGATTACCACCTCACTAGGCCTTGCCAATCAGAGGAAAAACAAACAAACAAACAAACAAAAACTCAGCACAAATCTCACCCTATAAAAAACTTACACAAACCACTGGACCAAACTTAGGAGGGCAGAAACCAAAAGGAAGCAAGAATTCAACCCTGAAGCCTGGGAAAAGGAGACCTCAAATACAGTTAGTTTAAAAAAAAAGAGAGAGAGAGAGAAGGCAAAGAAATACTATACAAATGAAGGAACAAACTAGAAACACATAAGTCCAAATAAATGAAGAGGAAATAGGCAAACTACTTGAAAAAGAATTCAGAATAATGATAGTAAAGATGATCAAAAACCTTGAAAACAAAATGGAGAAAATGCAAGAATCAATTAACAAGGACCTAGAATAAACATGCAGAGAAAAACAGCACAATTACTGAAATTAAAAATACTCTAGAAGGAATCAATAGCAGAATATCTGAAGCAGAAGAATGAATCAGTGAGATGGAAGATAGAATGGTGGAAATAACTTCTGAAGAGCAGAATAAAGTAAAATGAATGAAAAGAACTGAGGATAGTCTCAGAGACCTCTGGGACAATATCAAACACACTGACATTTGAATTATAGGGATCCCAGAAAAAAAGAGAAAAAGAAGGGGTATGAGAAAAATTTTGAAGAGATTATTGTTGAAAATGTCCTCAACATGGATAAGGAAATAATCAAGTCCAAGAGGCACAAGTCCCATACAGGATAAACCCAAGGAGAAACACACCAAGACACATACTAATCAAACTAACAAAGACTAAACACAAATCAAGAATATGAAAAGCAGCAAGGGAGAAGCAACAAGTAACAAACAAGGGAAACCCCATACATGTAACAGCTGATCTTTCAGCAGAAACTCTGCAGGCCAGAAGGGAATGGAAGGATATATTTCAAGTACTGAAAGAGAAAAATCTACAACCAAGATTACTGTACCCGGCAAGGATCTCATTCAAAATTGACAGAGAAATAAAAAGCTTTTCAGACAAGCAAAAGTTAAGAGAATTTAGTACCACCAAATCAGCCTTACAACAAATGTTAAACAGCCTTATACAGTCAAGAAATACAAGAGAAGAAAAAGATCTACAAAATCAACACTAAACAGTTAAGAAAATGGCAATAGGAACATATATATCAATAATTATTTTAAATGTAAATGGATTAAATGCTACAGCCAAAAGACACAGACTGGCTGAATGGATAAAAAAACAAAACCCATATATATGCTGTTTACAAGAAACCCACTTCAGACCTAAAGATACATATAGACAAAGTGAGAGGATGGAAAAAATATTCCATGCAGATGGGAAGCAAAAGAAAGCTGGAGTAGCAATCCTCATATCGGACAAAACAGACCTTAAAATAAAGAAGATTATAAGAGGTAAGGAAGGACACTGCATAATGATCAAGGGATCAATCCAAGAGGCAGACATAACAATTGTAAATATCTATGCACCCAACATAGGAGCACCTCAATACATAAGACAAACACTAACAGACATAAAAGAAGAAATTGACAGTAACACAATAATAATAGGAGACTTTAACACCCATTCACACCAATGGAGAGATCATCAAAACAGAAAATAAGGAAACACAAGTCTTAAATGATACATTGGATGAGATGGATCTCATTGATTGAAAGATAAAAACCATATGATAATCTCAATAGATGCAGAAAAAGCCTTTGACAAAATTCAGCACCCATTTATGATTAAAACTCTTCAAAAAATGGGCACAGAAGGAACCTACCTCAACATAGTAAAGGCCATATATGACAAGCCTACAGCAAACATTATTCTCAATGGTGAATAACTGAAAGCATTCCCCCTAAGCATTCCTAAGATCAGGAATAAGACAAGGGTGTCCACTTTCCCTACTATTATTCAACATAGTTCTGGAAGTCCTAGCTACAGCAATCAGAGAAGAAAAGGGAATAAAAGGAATCCAGATCAGAAAAGAAGAATTAAACCTCAGTGTTTGCAGATGACATGATACTATACACAGAAAACCCTAAAGATAGTATCAGAATATTACTAGAGCCAATCAGTGAATTTCACAAAGTTGCAGGATACAAAATCAATACACAGAAATCACTTGCATTTCTATGTACCAACAATGAAAAATCAGAAAGCAATTAAGGAATCCATCCCATTCACCACGGCAACAAAAAGAATTAAATATCTAGGAATAAACTTACCTAAGGAGACAAAAGAACTGTACACAGATAATTAAAAGACACTAATGAAACAAATCAAAGATGACATAAACATGTGGAGAGATATTCCATGTTCCTGGGTAGGAAGGATCAATATTGTGAAAATGACCACATACAATCTACAGATTCAGTGTGATCCCTATCAAATTACCAAAGGCATTTTTCACAGAATTTGAACCAAAAAATTTCACAATTCATATGGAAACACAAAAGACCCTGAATAGCCAAAACAGTCTTGAGAAAGATGAATGGAGCTGGAGGAATCAACCTTCCGGACGTCAGATTATACTACAAAGCTACAGTCATTAGACAGTATGGTACTGGCACAAAAACAGAAATATAGACCAATGCAACAAGATAGAAAGCCCAGAAATAAACCCACGCACCTATGGGTACCTTATTTTTGACAAAGGACGCAAGAGTATACAATGGGGCAAAGACAGCCTCTTTAATAAATGGTGCTAGGAAAAGTGGACAGCTTCACATAAAAAGAATGAAATTAGAACACTTCCTAACACCATACACAAAGATAAAACCAAAATGGATTAAAGACCTAAATGTAAGGCCAGAAACTATAAAACTCTCAGAGGAAAACACAGGCAGAACACCCGATGACATAAACCAAAGCAAGACCCTCTAGCTCCTAAAGTAACAGAAATAAAAACAAAAGTAAACAAGTGGGACCTGATTAAACTTAAAAGCTTTTTCACAGCAAAGGAAACTATAACCAAAGTGGAAAGACAACCCTCAGAATGGGAGAAAATAAGAGCAAATGAAACAACTGACAAAGGATTAATTTCCAAAATATACAAGCAGCTCATACAACTCAATGCTAGAAAAACAAACAACCCAATCAAAAAGTGAGAATAAGACCAAAACAGACATTTCTCCAAAGACATACAGATGGCTAACAAACACATGAAAAGATCCTCAACACTGCTCATTATTAGAGAAATGCAAATCAAAACCACAATGAGATATCACCTCATACAGGTCAGAATGGCCATCAACAAAAAGTCTACTAACAAATTCTGGAGAGGGTGTGGAGAAAAGGTTACACTCTTGCACTGCTGGTGGGAATGTAAATTGATACAGCCACTACGGAAGACAGTATGGAGATTTCTTAAAAACTAGGAATAAAACCACTATACGACCCAGCAATCCCACTCCTAGGCATAGACCCTGAGGAAACCAAAACTGACAAAGACACATGTATCCCATTGTTCAATGCAGCACTATTTACAGTAGCTAGAACATGGAAGCAACCTAGATGTGCATCAACAGATAAATGGATAAAGAATCTTTGGTACTTATATACAAAGGAATATATCTTATCCATAAAAAGGAATGTATTTGAGTCAATTCTAATGATGTAGATGAACCTAGAACCTATTATACAGAGTGAAGTAAGTCTGAAAGAGAGAAACAAATATCATGTATTAACACATATGTATGGAATTCAGGAAGATAGTATTGCTATACCTATCTGCAGGGCTGCAAAGGAGATGCAGTTATAGAATACAGACTTGTGGACACAGTGGGGGAAGGAGAGGATGGGAAGAACTGACAGAGTAACATGGAAACTTATTATTACCATATGTGAAATAGATAGCCAGTAGAAATTTGCCGTATGATGCAGGAAGCTCTGGGACCACCTAGAGGGGTGGGATGGGGTGGGAGGTAAGAAGGAGGGTCATGAGGGAGGGGACGTGCATATACCTATGGCTGATTCATGTTGATGTATGGCAGAAACCAACACAAAACACTGTAAAGCAATTATCCTCCAATTTAAAAAAATGACAGCTTTTGCCTTATCTTCCCGACTAGCCGGCTTTGACTCTCCAATGAACTGCAGTGTTTTGTTTACTCAAACTGGTGCACAGGCTCTCCTCTTTGTTCTCCTCTTGGCTGCCTATGAATACAGCTGAAAGCTTTTGTACTAAATGATAGATGGACCTGTTACGTCCTGAGTACATCTTAGAACTTAGATGAGAAGCAAACACTACAGAGCTATCAGTGTAGATGCTACAAACACAGTGTTCTAATTGTTTTTAACTGAAGACTTTTAAGCAGAAGCAGTGTTATATTTAGACAATATCAAGGATGAGAAATAGTCACAGAACTTGTACTTGAAGATAAATATACTTTTCTTGATATTTATAATGTTGTTAAAGAAACACCTCTTATCCTTGCAATAATTAGCTTTTCATAATCAAAGCAGAACACATTATATTTTAAAAGCCCTAACTTTTCCTTTGCAGACTCTTGGGTCAACCTCACAAAAGGGGCAGTACTGTACTTGTGAAACTCTAAACTGCTAGATCAGTCAGTTATAACCTCATCACAAAAATACAACACAGGGGAAAATATAGAGTACTGAGATCTTAGAAATGGAAAATACCAATAGGGTAACATTACTACAGATCTTCCTTGACTTAAAATGTATTTACATCCCAATACCCTATGTAAGTTGAAAACCTAAGTTTAGATCACCAGCCCAGGTGGGATGCATGAGACAAGTGCTCAGGCCTGGTGCACTGGGAAGACCCAGAGGAATTGGGGGGAGAGGGAGGTGGGAGGGGGGATCGGGATGGGGAATACATGTAACTCCGTGGCTGATTCATGTCAATGTATGACAAAACCCACTGAAATGTTGTGAAGTAATTAGCCTCCAACTAATAAAAATAAATGAAAAAAAAATAGGAAGAAAATATAAGTGGTAGAATTTCCATCTAAATTTGATGTCTGTCCCCAAGAAAACCCTACAACTGAAAATGTGTATATATAAAAAAATTGCATATAAAAAAAATAAAATGCATTCAATACAAGTAACCTACCCAACATCATAACTTAGCCTAGCCTATCTTAAATGTGCTCAGACCAATTACATTAGCCTATAGCTGGGCAAAATCATCTAACACAAAGCCTATTTTATAATAAAGTATAGAATATCTGATGTAATTTATTGATGCTCTCATGAAAGTAAGAAATGGAATGGTGTATAGCTATAGAACGGTGGTGTATTTTTTGTTTACCCTCCTGACTGCATGGCTGACTGACAGCTGTCACTGCCCAGTATCATGAGGGTGTATTGTACCACATATTGCTAGTCTTAGAAAACATTAAAATTCAAAGTATGGTTTTTACTGAATGAGTATCACTGTCACACCACCATAAAGTCAAAACAATCGTAAGCTGAATCATCACAAGTCAGGGACTGTATTTATGACAGTCACTGTATAATCACAATGACTTGGGAGCACCATGACTTGCTTCCAAAAATGTGCCATACATTTTAAAAATGTCTAACATTTTGGAAGGCAAGTTTAGAATTAAAGTTGTTCTGTATTAAGATCTGACCTAATAATGATGGTTTCTATCATATTATTTATCAATGAGCACCTCCAAATTTGATAAAAACTATGATACAGAAAATGTTTCTCTACAGCTTAATTCAGAGACAGAAGTTCTAATGTTTTGTGTTATATTAGCAAATATCAAACATGCAATCATATTGCCAATATTAATCTATTCAATTAATCCAAAAGAAATAATTAGCTGTATAAATGTAATAAACATTAATTATGTATAGTACATATATCAGGAATCATAGAACACACAACGCTATATAAGACATGGTTTACCTCAAGCAACCTCGTCTAGATAAATAACTAAAAGCTACATAAAAGCTGGTAAAACACAAGGTAGCAAATCTGATAAAAGGGCAGAAGAAAGGGGACAATAAAAAGTTCAGAAAGAGTTGTGATGACTTCTGGTTAAATGAAACATCATTAGAACTGGATCTGAATGTTTTTGTCAGACTAGCAACTTCAGGAAGGGGACACATCATGGAAAAAACCCAGTGACAGAGAAGTGGTTTTGGCTGGCTGGAGAACAGGGTATGGAGATGGAGGAGTGCTATGATGGTTACTCAGTGGGGTTTACACAAAGAAGAACACTTCTGTGTGGACTTTCCTGGTGCTCCAGTGGTAAAGAATCTGCCTGCCAATGCAGGGGACATGGGTTCTATCCCTGGTCCAGGAAAATCCCACATGCTGTGGGACGACTAAGCCTGAGCAACACAAATACTGAGCCCACCCACCAGCCACCTGCCCCCTAGAGTCTGTGCTCCACGAGAGAAGCCACCGCAGTGAGAGGCCTGCTCACCACAAAGAACAGCAGCCCCCGCATGTGGCAACCAGAGAAAGCCCACAACCAGCAGAGACCCAGGACAGCAAAAAAATCAAGTGCATAAAACAAAGAAAGAAAAAGCCAGAAGAACTGTTCTGTGTATCACCTGGAAAAGTTGTATGGTATGCATTTTTTCAAACGAGGAGAAATGCACTGGAAATGATGCACAGAACAGTTTGGAAGGAAGGGAACCAGAAATGGATGGATTATGTGTAGGGGAGCACTCACAGCAATAATCCAGAGAGAGGTGATGATATGACTAGAGGAAGGGAGTGAAAACAGAGCAAAGGCATTGCTGTTGCAAGCTATTGTAGAAGCTGATTGGACATAATTGGGCAACTGTTGTTTACTAACTGTGATAACTCATTTTATCCTACCTGCAAGCCAACAAGTTATCCTGCTATAGCTCTATGAATGCTGGCCAGAGACACAAGAGTCCTGGGTCAGAGACAGATGACTTTATTCCTCATAATAAAAGCAGTAGCCAGAGAAACATCATTTTCTTCTAAACAAACTTTTATTGTTTTCCTTACCCTCATTCTAGATTCCTCTAGATTTTGATTAATTTTGATAGCTCTGAATTATAAATATAGGGAACTATTCCCCGTTCACCCTAACCTTTTAAAGTGCTGGCAGTCTTTTTTGATGTGACTTTTCTATCCCTTTTTTTTACATCTCAAACCATAATCTTGTGTAGAGTACCATGTGTCCCGTCTCTGTGGAAAGCAAGACAGAGGCAGTACAAAGATGGTTTTATCAGAAAGTCCCCCAGAGCAGGAGAGCCAGTGCCCAGAGCCTCCTTTCCTAACAGACCCAGCAGACCTACCCTGGAAAAGAATGTCTGCCTCTCTTGAATTTTTTCCTAGGCAAAAGGAATAATTGAAAGCCATTGGACGTTCCAAATAAAACAAAAGTAGAACTGTGTTGATGTTGTCATGTGCTTATGCTCAGAAAATAGCAGGTTGGAGCTTCTCCTAGACTAATGGTTATCACAGCAGAAAAATTCCTGCCCAGAACTGATAGTCTAATCATTTTAAACCTTTTTATCACCATCATATAGTAATTATTATACAGTATATTTGTTTTTATAAAAAAACTCTAAAAGTCTCTGCGTAAATAGATAAAAGTGGTTCCTGCCCACCATTCCCACTACCCCTGGGACTGGGGACATAAGGCACATCAAAGGAATTGACAGAAATCCTTGAAGCAGGTGTGAAAACTGGAAGGATCAACTATTAACACATCAATGTTTCTCACAAAAGATAGATACAAACATTTTACTTCAGGGAAAATACAAACTGATATAATACAATGTCACTAGTTAAGATTCTCAAAGCCATTTTCAATGTATAGCCAATAAGGTAATTTGACAGATTATCTAATCTATATTTCACCTGCACACCTGTAAAATAAGACTTCCAAAACCCACATACCCACTAGTTACACAGAGGTGGTATAAAACAAGTTTTTACCAAGTATCTAAATGTGAAAGCTTAGGTCCTTCAATTTTACGTTCTTCATAGCCAAGCACAATACGTATTGAATGGATTAATTATCAGTCCAGATTGACATGGGTTAATTTGAATCACGTTCAGAACAGAAATTATTTCCATAACTTATTTAATGATGAAACTGTATATCCATTACCCCTAAATCTCTCCATAACTGACATCCCAGTTTCACTCTCAGCTATTCAACCTTAGGTGTTAAGTACACCTCTCTCCTCTGGTCCTCTTTTTAATTTCACAGCTATTTCTGGCAGGTGAGACAACTGCCTTGGTGCCTGTGAACCCACAACACCATGGAGTGCAAGGCACCTGAAAAAAAAGGATCTCACAATAGGGAAATAATTCAGGGAAAAAGACATGTTGGAAATATAGCATCTATGCACTTTTCTACTTATAATCTAATTTATATCTCAGTCATTTTAAAAAGAACAAAGGTGTTAGAGAATTCAGTGCTGCCTGTCTGTGCTTCACACTATGGCCACTTAATACAAAGCAGTGTCCTTGCTTGGTATCACAAAGGACAATTCAGAATTGAGAGCTCAATCTCTAAGGACGGTTTATACACTCTATCTGGAGGCAAACCAAGGAGAGAGAGTTTATCATTTTCAGAAAACACTGTCATTATTCAAGTTAGAGAGAGGACTGATGGGAGATTTTTTTAAGATTTAGAAAGATCATGAAGGCAAGCTGGCTTTTAATAAGAAATAATTTTATGCATTTCCTGCTTGACTGAAATTATAAAATCCAGAAACTCAACTGATGGCTTAAGTTTTTTTTTTTTTAAATTACAGTGAAGGAAAACTGAATATTATTTGGACTATCAGTTGTGAAATTAAGCAAAAGGGAAGTGTGGCTAATGGGTTGTTTTAATATTCATGAATGTGATGGTTCAGCATTTTCTCCAATGTTTCCTCCAGCAAGACCACTAATTAGCGATCATCTTTACAAATGGAACATATCATTGTCTGAGACTATTTTTTTCTTTGCCATGAATTAGTACTTCTTATTTTGGATATATTTGATTATGCCGCTCCACATTCTCTATTTCTACTTGAAAATGTCTTGATTTTTTTTTCATTCAGTCCTCTTACTCTCACTATAGGATTTCTAAAAGGCTGGTTTACTATATCGAAATCCTCCAACTGTGAAGTCAGCAACATTTTGATTTCCTGGGATCCATCTGACATTAGGCTGACTTTGTGAAGATTAGACATCAGCATGAAAGAAAATATTATTTTTAAATAAAATGCATGAATCAAAATGAGAGGTCAAATTTTTACAGGATGTTTTGTGTCTTTAAAATCTCCCTACTGTAATTATCTGAAGCTCTTGGCTAGATAATTATTAAGGGACTCTTGTGATTGTCCCTTTTCTCTACATAGATCACCACATTAATTAAGAGAGGATCACTGGAGACACACTGCTGTTCTGCACCTTTAAGTATTTTTAGTTCTTCATTATCAAAAGAGAAAATAATGTATTGAGAAACAGGTTGCTTCTCAGCCAAATTTTCCAATATACAGATATACTCAAAAAGGTCTCCGGAATGGGCTTAATCTTATTTCTGCACTTTTTTAAATAAGAGGTCATTATGAATTTTACACATATTTTATAACCTGTAATGCACTTTTCTGATTTCAGTTGAGCTAGTAAAGAAATAGGAATCAGTTGCTTGTTGCACTCAAAATGCTAAAGTTATATTTACACTGTATCACTCTCTAAGGTGTGAAAGCTTAGGGAGACAAGATGCAAACTGATAACTGATTAGTCACCAAGAGATTCAAATCTACGTAGAGGGGCCTTCACCACTTAGTGCAGTGATGGGAGATCCTGGCTACTGGCTATAGGGATGCAAACCAGAGCATACCCATTCCTACACTTTGGAGAACGTCTTATTACATTGTGCTGCATTAAAATAAACACACAAGCAAAAGCATGCAAACTGAGTATTAAAAACTGCTTCACTTTCCTCACCAATTTTCTTAATTTTTTCTAAGGCCAAGTCACATGCCCACTAGAAGAGAAGGGATCTGAGAGAAGTAACCCAAAAGTCTTCCTTATATCCTGGAACAGTGTAGGCACCCAGTACTTGCTTTGGAGGTATTCATCAAATGAGCAATCGTACCTCTTATATGAAATCTTCCATGATATCATCTCTCAGAGCTAATCTCTCTCCTGTGTGTACCCCTAAATATTTTCCCCACAGAGGGAGCTCAGCAGAAACTGCTTGTTTCAAAATTATTGGTATAGGCTGGTGTCCTCTGTTGGGTTGTAGGTTCCTGAGAGGAGGGATAACATTATACTCAACATTACCTTCTACAGTTGCCAGGTGGCGATAAAGGTAAAGAACCCATCTGCCAATGCAGGAGATGCAAGAGACCAGGGTTTGACCCTGGGTTGGGAAGATCCCTTGGAGGAGGGCATGGCAACCCACTCCAGTATTCTTGCCTGGAGAATTCCATGGACAGAGGAGCCTGGTGGGCTACAGTCCATGGGGTCACAAAAAATCGGATACGACTGAAGTGACTCAGCACGCACGCATGCATGCACCTTCTACAGTTAGTTCTTTGCTCAGTGCCCAGCAAACAATGCCAAGTAAATTTTAAAAAAAATGAATAAATTAATGTGTATAAAACACCAGCAGAGGAAACAGAAAATCTGAGTTACTAAAAAATTAACTCAATTTAATTGTTTTAAAATAGGAATCCCTCAGTGATTTGTAACAGAAATTAGGATTCAGATCCAAGTAAGAAGAGATACAACCACCCCAAAAAGATAACACAATTTGTTACATGTTAAATACATACTGTGTGATATTATGGTTTTACACATTTTTATTTACCTTTTATGTACAGCTAGATATAGAACATTAACATCACTATGAATGGGTAACATTTGAAGTCCTTATTATAAATGCAGAGCCCCAGGCTTTGTCCTTTAACTACAGAATCAGAATCTTTAAGGAAGAACCAACAGAAATTTGAATTTTAAAAATAAGCTCTTCAGGTAATACGCAGAGATTAAGACTAACATTTTCTTAATCCATTGTTACAAAATTTTACATATGCATTGTCTGGTAAGACTCCTTTGAGAAAGGATTTTTTTCCTCTGGAGAAGGAAAAAAGGTAATCAGCTTTTCCTAGAGCACACACTTCTAGAAAAGCCTTAATCCTTGGGACTCTATATCCCAAGGCAGTGAGAACCACCTCACTCCTTAGCCTTACTCCCTTGCAGAAGCAGCTCCCAAATCTCATTACAGATGGTGCATTTTATATTCCTGGTGTTATCTATGGGACTCCCACGGCACTTTAGTGTTCTGGATAAAGAAAGAACGTACCTACCAATCTTAAAGTACTTAATAATACAGTGGCCTTTCAGAATTACAAAACATGAAGGAGTATAAACAAAGTTTAAACTGAAAGTGTCTTGACAATAGAATGAAATTGTAGACTAGGCATTAATAGTAGCTAATATATATTTCTAAAGGTTTGTTGTTGTTCAGCCACTCAGTCATGTCTGACTCTTTGCAACCACATGGGCTGCACATGACTGCTTAACCACTTGCTAATACTTATTAGGGACTTTGCCACAGGAGGTGGGTGCTAGGATGAAGTCCACTCTACAGACGTAGCTAATATATCCCAATTCTCTCATTGTGTAGGAAGTGGAACCAGGAAGCTTAGCTCCAGAAACTGTGCTCTGAAGTTAACAGGCCACACTGCCCCACAAAGCAAGCCTGGAAGTGTGTGGGTGCACATGTAAGCATACTGCATGCTAGGGAGTTATTTGTGTTAAAACTCTCAGTACTGCAGTGCTTACTTTAATGGTTGGAATTCAAGCAGACGGAAAAATATTTGTACCTTCTAAACCATTTAAACGTTAGCAGAATTCATTAACAGTTTTATCCCTGTGTATCTCAGCAGAACACTGAACACAGAACAGTTGGGTAGGAACTTATAGAACTATAATTCAAACACAAGTTCAAGAAATGTTGAAGGAGGAAACAAAATAAAACAAAACACCTCTCTATTATCTGCTACTCCTAAGTCTCTCCTTCCCTCTGGATTTGACTTTAAAGCCTGCCACATTTCTCAGAAACTAATATTTTATAACAGACTTCTACAAAGGTGTTTGCAAAAAGAAAAAACATTTAACACAAAGCGTAGTGTTTACTTCTATTAACTCCCTTTAAAGCATACCATATTAAGAAGTGGTGACAAGAACACACAGAAGAATCATACAAAAAAGATCTTAATGACCCTGAAACCATATGGTGTGATCACTCACCTAGAGCCAGACATCCTGGAATGCAAAGTCAAGTGGGCCTTAGGAAGTATCACTATGAACAAAGCTAGTGGAGGTGATGGAATTCCAGTTGAGCTATTTCAAATCCTGAAAGATAATGCTGTGAAAATGTTGCACTCAATATGCCAGCAAATTTGGAAAGCTCAGCAGTGGCCACAGGACTGGAAAAGGTCAATTTTCATTCCAATTCCAAATAAAGGCAATGTCAAAGAATATTCAAACTACCACACACTTGCATTCATCCCACACACTAGCAAAATAATGCTCAAAATTCTTCAAGTTGGGCTACAACAGTACATGAACTGAGAACTTCCAGATGTTCAAGCTGGATTTAGAAAATGCAGCAGAACCAGAGATCAAATTGCCAATGTCCACTGGATCACCGAAAAGCAAGAGAACTCTAGAAAAACATCTATTTCTGCTTCATTGACTATGCTAGAGCCCTTGACCGTGTGGATCACAACAAAGTGTGGAAAATTCTTAAAGAGATAGGAATATCAGACCACCATACCTGCCACATGAGAAACCTGTAAGCAGACCAAGAAGCAAAAGTTAGAAACAGACATAGAACAATGGGCTGGTTCCAAACTGGGAAGAGTACATCAAGGCTGTATGTTGTCACCCTGCTTATTTAACTTATATGCAGAGTACATCATGTGAAATGCCGGGCTGGGAGAAACACAAGCTGGAATCAAGATGGCTGAGAGAAATATCAATAACCTCAGATATTGCAGATGACACCACACTTATGGCAGAAAACAAAAAGGAACTAAGAGCCTCTTGATAAACATGAAAGAGGAGAGTGAAAAAGTTGGCTTAAAACTCAGAATTTGGAAAACAAAGATCATGGCATCTAGTCCCATCACTTCGTGGCAAATATATGGAGAAACAATGTTGAGAGTCCCTTGGACTGCCAGAAGATCAAACCAGTCAATCCTAAAGGAAATCAATCCTGAATATTCACTGGAAGGACTGATGCTGAAGTTCCAATACCTAGGCCACCTGATGCAAAGAGTTGACTTATTAGAAAAGACCCTGATGGTTGGGAAGATTGAAGGTAGGAGGTGAAGGGGACGACAGAGGATGATATGGTTAGATGGTATCACTAGCTCAATGGACATGAGTTTGAGCCAGTTTCAGGATATGGTGAAGGACAGGGAAGCCTTGTGTGCTGCAGCCCACGGGATTGCAAAGAGTCAGACATGACTGAGCAACTGAACCAACCAACAAGAGCATACCACCTGCTCTAAAATCAGTTAATTACAGTTGCTTATCATGTTTAGTTTTGTTAATATACACATACACAAATACATGTGTAAACACACACACACAAGCAAGCACACATACATATCGTAGACCAAAATGCTTTCTTAGAGGAGTTTTTGGGCCTAAATGATGTCAATTGTTAAGTTTTCATAGTACTTGCTCACATGAGAAAATTAAAAACAGGAATAAAGAAAGGATTATTACTATGTGTCCTTTAAATGTTATTTTTAACAAGCTCATCAATGATTATTAAATTATCTAAAAGAAAATATCTGGATTGGGATGAACTTTTTTATTCAAGCTCAAATACCCTGAGTTGTAAAATGTAGATTTTTGTACTGTAGAAAACATAATCTGAAAGAAAGGCAATGTCAAAGAATGTTCAAACTACCATACAATTGTACTCATTTCACATGCTAGCAAGGTAATGCTCAAAATCCTTCAAGCTAGACTTCAATAGTACGTGAACTGAGAACTTCCAAATGTACAAGCTGGATTTAGAAAAGGCAGAGGAACCAGAGATCAAATTGCCAACAGCTGTTGGATCACAGAAAAAGCAAGAGAATTCCAGAAAAACATCTACTTCTTCTTCAGTGACTATGCTAAAGCGTTCAACTATGTGGAAAATTCTTCAAGAGATAGGAATACCAGACTACCTTACGTGCCTGCTGAGAAACCTATATGCAGGTCAAGAATCAATAGTTAGAAGCAGACATGGAACAATGAACTGGTTCAAAACTGGGAAAGCAGTACGTCAAGGCTGTATATTGTCACCCTGCTTATACATAATGTGAAATGCCAGGTTGGATGAATCACAAACTGGAATCAAGATTGCTAGGAGAAATATCAACCTCAGATATGCATAAGACACCACCCTAATGGCAGAAAGCAAAAAAGAACTAAAGAGCCTCTTGATGAAGCTGAAAGAGGAAAGTGAAAAAGCTGGCTTAAAGCTCAACATTCAAAAACTAAGATCAAGACATTTGGCCCCACTACTTTATAGCAAATGAATGGGGAAAAAATGGAAACAGTGACACACTTTATTTTCTTGGGTTCTAAAATCACTGTGGATTGCGACTGTAGTCATGAAATTAAAAGACGCTTGCTCCTTGGAAGAAAAGCTATGACAAACCTAGACAACATATTAAAAAGTAGAAGACATCACTTTTCCATCAAAGGACCATATAGTTAAAGCTATTTTTCCAGCAGTCATGTACAGATGTGAGAGCTGGACAAAGAGAAGGCCGAGCGCCAAACTGATGCTTGTGAACTGTGGTACTGAAGAAGACTCTTAAGAGTCCTTTGACAGCAAGGTGGTCAAACCAGTCAACCCTAAAGGAAATCGTCCCTGAATATTCATTGGAAGGACTGATGCTGAAGCTCCAATACTTTGGCCACCTGATGCAAAGATTCAACTCATTGGAAAAGATCCTGATGCTGGGAAAGACTGCAGGCAGGATGGAAAGGGGACAACAGAGGATGAAATGGTTGGATGACATCACTGACTCAATGGACATGAGTTTGAGCAAACTCCAAGATAGTGAGAGACAGAGAAGCCTGGCATGTTGCAGTCCATGGGGTCACAAAGAGTCAGACACAACTTAGCGACTGAACAACAAAGGAAACATAATCCCGAAGGTTACAGTTCCTTGACTAGTAAAATATTAACTGGTTTTGTATCTATTAGCCAATTCATTCAGAAGTCCTGTGACTCACTGTTTCTATAAATCTTTATTCCTCAAATTCTCCTTTGAACCAGTCTTATCAGCTTAGTGATTCTCATTGTTATAATATTATTAATAACAATAATAAAACCTTCAGCACATATTTATTTTTGTGTGAAACATTTTAACTTTTTGAAAACTATAGCTTATCACACTGTAGAAAGACAAAATGGTATATTTACCTGTACTTAGTCACTCAGTCATGTCCAACTCTTTGTGACCCCATGGACTGTAGCTCACCAGCCTCCTCTGCCCATGGGGATTCTCCAGGCAAGAATATTGGAGTGGGTTGCCATGTCCTTCTCCAGATATTCACCTGGGGCATTGCTAAATCATTTTTCCTCTTTAAGTGTTAACATTCTGTATAATTCTATGTTATTTAAAAACTCACAAAATGTTTTGGGATAATATTTATAGTTTTCCTAAGTAGTATAATTTACTATCTAAATGACATAAGTAAACTTCCTTAGAACCTTTCATCCTGTAAAGGTAAATACATAAAAGGAAAAAACAAAACAAAACTACATTCCAAATTGCAAGGCCATACTCAACACACTGACTCCTTAATTAGGATCTAAACAAGAAAGTGGATTTTTTTAAAACATACATCCTCTGGGTGTTTCTGTAAATTATTTTTATACGTTATATTGTCTCATTCATTTCCCTTTTTATTTGGTATGTATGACATACTCTCATGGTTTCAGAGAAAGCATGTATCTCCTTCCAAGCATCTTTTCTGGAGAGTATATGTATGACAAAATCTGAACAAGAACAATGGCTACTCAACTCATCAACTGGCCTTGGCAGGACAAAAACCAGATGATCTAAAGTCATGAAGGGGTCTGACTATTGAGGAAGCCCTGGGGAAGCGGCCGTTCCATTTCCTCTTTAAAAGGTTTTCATATAGAGCAACTATCTGCTGTCCTACAGAGATGAGGGTAACTCCCTAGACAATGACTCCTCCTTCCCTCCATGTTCCCCAGTTTACATACACACCCAAGGAGATTAATTAACACTTGTTCCAGGAAGAAACACAGACAATAGCATCCGATACTGGTATAGTCCTTAGTGAGTAAGCATAAAGCTTATGGATGGAGAGGGAGATATTTTGAGAGAGGAAACAAGCATCGGATTTTATTGTTTTAAAAAATTGGTATTTGTGGTAAAGGTATGAACAAAACATACTTTTTTTTCCTGAAAAACAGATTTTTTTGAAAAACAGAACACTGAAATTCTGCGCAAAGCATCTGATGCTTTTGTGACAATAGTCTGTCATTTTAAGAGGCTTACATAAAATGAGCCATTGGACCTAAGATCTATTATTATAGCATGTTCTGAAGATCTGACAACCTTCAACAAATGGATGGTTGTGATCCTACAGGTGGATACATAATTATAAAGGCACAAGTAGAATGCTATCCCTTTTGGGTATAAATCAGTTTATATAATATAAATACAGATTGTTTTTCCAAAACAAAGGCAGTCAGTTTTTAAATATCTCTACTCTGAAATGGACACTTCATCATTAAAATTCAAGAGTCTCTGTTTTTTGAAGGAAACTATGGAACTAAATGCTTTTGACAACTTGGCTACATCTGAGTCATTTCAATAATTAAATTCCAAATTCACTTTTGAGTGATGACTTTGGAAGCTGTCAGAACCAACCAGTCATAATTTTTCTATTTATAAGAGTTACTTTCTTCAAAGAAACTGAAGTGTTTTATGTACACTACCTAACAATTTCTTTTCATAGCATTTCAGGATGATAAAAAATGTGCATGCATTAACTCAATAGATACTGAGGTGTTCCTCACCTGTTTAACTGTACTCATGCAACAAATCCCATGTTTACACAATAATGCTTAGTATTTACAAGCATATCCAAATTTATATTAGAAGATTTTTACATTTTGGTAATGGATATATAGCATTTTGTGACCAAAAGCATTACCACAGTTCCATTGTTGTTATTTCTTTCTTTGGTTTATTTCTTGCATATTTTTAGCTCATAAATCAGAGACTACATAAATAGGATAATGAGAGAGGAATAAAATTTCAATGCCTTCCCACAATCTATGCATAAATCCAAACCTTTTCATTGTAAAATCTGAAATAGCAACAGCCTCTGTATCTTCCTTCCTCTCTCATATTCCCTATATTCTATTTACGCAGGTCATTTCATGCCATTAAAACCACCAGATTCTCCTATCCACAAGGCCTTCACAGGTTAGCTCATTCTGCCTTGGATTTTTCTGCCCCACATTCTAATTACCCCACCCTAAGCATTCTCTTGCCAACAAAGGTCTGTCTAGTCAAGGCTATGGTTTTTCCAGTGGTCATGTATGGATGTGAGGGTTGGACTGTGAAGAAAGCTGAGCACTGAAGAATTGATGCTTTTGAACTGTGATGTTGGAGAAGACTCTTGAGAGTCCCTTGGACTGCAAGGAGATCCAACCAGTCCATCCTAAAGGAGATCAGTCTTGGGTGTTCATTGGAAGGACTGATGCTGAAGCTGAAACTCCAGTACTTTGGCCACCTCATGCGAAGAGTTGACTCATTGGAAAAGACCCTGATGCTGGGAAAGATTGAGGGCAGGAGTAGAAGGGGACGACAGAGGATGAGATGGCTGGATGGCATCACCGACTCGATGGGCATGAGTTTGAGTAAACTCTGGGAGTTGGTGATGGGCAGGGAGGCCTGGCGTGCTGCGATTCATGGGGTTGCAAAGAGTCGGACCCAACTGAGCGACTGAACTGAACTGAAGCATTCTCTCATCACACGGTTGGCCCCTTCTCACCTTTCTGATCTCAATTTAAATGTGACCTTCCTGTATGAACTTTTCATAAACTGAACTGACTGAATCCAAATGGCTAATGGGTTTCCATTCTCATCACACACCCTCTGTGCATCTATTTTATAATGGTTTGTTTGTGGGGAGAAAAAATGAGAGGGAAATGGTCTCAGGAGAGCAGAAGGTGTAAAAGGGGAAACAGTATCTGTTCCCTGAATGGCTCTAGGGATCTTAAGGAGGGGGAGAGAGAGAGAGAAAAAAACTGCAGCAAACACTGAAGGTGCCTGTTTGATTGATGTAATTGAAGTACTCAGGGCACCAGAAGCAAGGTCACCACCAAGGGTGGCAGCGGCGTGATTCCTCCCTTAGTAACTCAAAGACAGTAGATTCCAAAACGGGAAGGAAAGCAGATGAAAGCAAGCAGACCTGTTCTTGAGTACATCTGAGATACCCTTGGGGATGGCAATAAATCACTGGGAGACTGCGAGGGGAGGCTAAAGCCCTGCAGATGGAGGGGATTGGAGGGGAATGATGTTTTTCCTCAGGCTGTCAGGTCCAAAGATACTTGGGTCAAGTAAATGACCCCTGGGATGATAACAGTCAGTGATTATCTGCAGTTACAGATCTGTCTCTGTACTAAACCAGATAACACCATCCTGAAATTATCAAAAGCCACAAATCAATCCCAGTGCCTTGTCATGCACTCACATAGTGTTTTCCCCTTTCCTCCTGGCCACCTAATGGATACTGGCAAGCTGTCAAATAAATACACAGAAGTGAGAACAAATGATGCTCTCTAAACATATAAGGTGAGTCATCAGTCAGACTTGGTATGGTCAGGGAATTTAGCTGTTTTCTGACTAGCTTTATTTTAGTACAGCCATAAATCTGGCTGTAATTAGTCTCTAACTTCAATGACTCAATACATTTAAGCATTTCATTTGACTCTCAACCGTGAAAAATTGCAACTGATTTGACAGTAGAAATGTGCTCTCACTTGCATGCATATGATGCTGCCAGTTCAACATATGCTTTCAGTTTTTTTCCTTGTGATACTGATGGACTATCATGAAACATCTCTCTCTCCTAGTTCCCTCTGGCCTAATATTATGTATTTTAGGGGCAGGGGAACTACATAAAACTTGTGGCCATTGGTTAGATTTTTTTCCCAATATGAAACAAATCAACTTGTACAGAAACTCAACAACATGGAAATAATTATTATTATCTTTTAATAAATTTACCTACTTTAAATATCATTCTGGTCAATGAAGAAACTCTGTCTTCTATAACTGACAGTAAAGATTATTTTTAACTGAGATATAGCAGGAAAAATTGCTGTTTTAATCACTGGGGTCACCATTTAAAATAGATATGCATTTACTTTTTAATCTGGAAACAAGTTAAAGCAAATAGTATTTTATATCTAAACCACATTTAACATGCTTTAAAATTGACAGTAATTGCTTTTAAATTTTAAAAATGTATCTGAACACAGAAGCACCTCAATACATAAGACAAACACTAACAGACATAAAAGGAGAAATTGACAATAACACAATAATAGTAGGAGACTTTAACACCCCACTCACACCAATGGACAGATCATCAAAACAGAAAATTAATAAGGAAACACAAGTCAAACAATACATTAGATGAGATGGATCTCATTGATATCTTGACACTGATATCATATGGATTGACATTCCATCCAAATGCAGAAAAATATACCTTCAAGTGCACATGGAATATGGAGAAGGCAACGGCAACCCACTCCAGTACTCTTGCCTGGGTAATCCCATGGACAGAGGAGCTTGGTAGGCTACAGTCCATGGGCTCATGAAGAGTCAGACACGACTGAGCGACTTCACTTTCACTTTTCACCTTCATGCACTGGAGAAGGAAATGGCAACCCACTCCAGTGTTCTCGCCTGGAGAATTGCACGGACAGGAGCCTGATGAGCTGCTGTCTATGGGGTCACACAGAGTCAGACATGACTGATGTGACTTAGCAGTAGCAGCACATGGAATATTCTCCAGGATTAGACCACATCTTGTGCCACAAAAAACTTCAGTAAATTTAAGAAAATTGAGGTCATATCAAGCATCTTCCCCAACCACAATGCTATCAGACTAGACATCAATTACAAGGAAAAAACTGTAAGAAACACAAACACATGGAGATTAAACAACACATTTATAAAAAACCAACAGGTTACTGAAGAAATCAGAAGAGAAATAAAAAATTTTCTAGAAACAAATGACAATGAAAACACAACTCAAAACCTATGGGATGTAGCAAAAGCATTCTAAGAATTCTATTCTGCAATACAATCCTACCTCAAGAAACAAGAAAAACATCAAAGAGACAACCTAACTTTACACCTAAAGCAACTGGAAAAAGAAGAACAAAATCCCCCCAAAAAATTAGTAGAAGGAAAGAAATCATAAGTATCTGGGTAGAAATAAATGAAAAAGAAATGAAAGAAACAATAGTAAAGTTTAATAAAACTAAAAGCTGGTTCTTTGAGAAGATAAACAAAATTGACAAACCCTTAGCCAGACTCATCAAGAAAAAAAGAGAGAAGAATAAAATCAACAAAATTAGAAATGAAAAAGGAGAGGTTACAACAGACAATGCAGAAATACAAAGGATAAAAACAGACTATTACGAACAACTATATGGCAATAAAATAGATAACCTGGAAGAAATGGATAGATTCTTAGGAAAGTTCAATCTTCCAAGATTGAACCAGAAAGAAATAGAAATTACGAAGAACCCAATTACAAGCACTGAAATTGGAGCTGTGATCAAAAATCTCCCCAAAAAACAAAAGCCTAGGACCAGATGGCTTCACAGGAGAATTTTATCAAACATTTAGAAAGGAGCTAATGCCTATCTTTTTAAAACACTTTCAAAAAATTGCAGAGGAAGGAACACTTCCAAATTCATTCTACAAGGCCACCATCACCCTGGTACCAAAACCAGACAAAGACAACACAAAAAAAGAAAACTACAGGCCAATATCACTGATGAGCATAGATGCAAAATCCTCAACAAAATTTTAGCAAACAGAATTCAGCAACACATCAAAAAAAGCTCATATACCATGAGAAAGTTGGGTTTATTCCAGGGATGCAAGGATTCTTCAATATATGGAAATCAATCAATGTGATACACCATATTAACAAATTGGAAGATAAAATCCATATGATCATCTCAATAGACGCAGAAAAAGCCTTTGACAAAATTCAGCACCATTTATGATTAAAACTCTTAAAAAAAGAAAATGGGCACAGAAGGAACCTACCTCAACATAGTAAAGGCCATATATGACAAGCCTACAGCAAACATTATTCTCAACAGTGAAAAACTGAAAACATTCCCCCACTAAGATCAGGAACAAGACAAGAGTTTCCACTTTTGCCACTATTATTCAGCATAGTTCTGGAAGTCCTAGCTACAGCAATCAAGAAGAAAAAGAAATAAAAGGAATCCAGATCAGAAAAGAAGAATTAAACCTCAGTGTTTGCAGATGACATGATACTATACATAGAAAACCCTAAAGATAGTACCAGAAAATTGCTAGAGCCAATCAGTGAATTTCGCAAAGTTGCAGGATACAAAATCAATACACAGAAATCACTTGCATTTCTATGTACCAACAATGAAAAATCAGAAAGAGCAATTAAGGAATCATCCCATTCACCACGGCAACAAAAAGAATTAAATATATAGGAATAAACTTACCTAAGGAGACAAAAGAAAATTTGTACACAGATAATTATAAGACACTAATGAAACAAATCAAAGATGACATAAACAGATGGAGAGATATTCCATGTTCCTGGGTAGGAAGGATCAGTATTGTGAAAATGACCACAGACAATCTACAGATTCAGTGTGATCCCTATCAAATTACCAAAGGCATTTTTCACAGAATTTGAACCAAAAAATTCCACAATTCATATGGAAACACAAAAGACCCTGAATAGCCAAAACAGTCTTGAGAAAGATGAATGGAGCTGGAGGAATCAACCTTCCGGACGTCAGATTATACTACAAAGCTACAGTCATTAGACAGTATGGTACTGGCACAAAAACAGAAATATAGACCAATGCAACAAGATAGAAAGCCTAGAAATAAACCCACGCACCTATGGGTACCTTATTTTTGACAAAGGACGCAAGAGTATACAATGGGGCAAAGACAGCCTCTTTAATAAATGGTGCTGGGAAAAGTGGACAGCTTCATGTAAAAGAATGAAATTAGAACACTTCCTAACACCATACACAAAGATAAAATCAAAATGGATTAAAGACTTAAATGTAAGACCAGAAACTATAAAACTCTCAGAGGAAAACAAAGGCAGAACACCCAATGACATAAATCAAAGCAAGATCTTCTAAGACCCACCTCCTACAGTAACAGAAATAAAAACAAAAGTAAACAAGTGGGACCTGATTAAACTTAAAAGCTTTTGCACAGCAAAGGAAACTATAAGCAAGGTGAAAAGAGAACCCTCAGAATGGGAGAAAATAAGAGCAAATGAAACAACTGACAGAGGATTAGTTTCCAAAATATACAAGCAGCTCATACAACTCAATGCTAGAAAAACAAACAACCCAATCAAAAAGTGGGGAAAAGACCGAAACAGACATTTCTCCAAAGAAGACACATGAAAAGATGCCCAACATCACTCATTATTAGAGAAATGCAAATCAAAACCACAATGAGATATCACCTCACACAGGTCAGAATCACCATCATCAAAAAGGCTGCTAACAATAAATTCTGGAGAGGGTGTGGAGAAAAGGTTACATTCTTGCACTGCTGGTGGGAATGTAAATTCATACAGCCACTATGGAAGACGGTAGGAGATTCCACAAAAAACTAGGAATAAAACCACCATATGACCCAGCAATCCCACTCCTAGGCGTATAACCCTGAGGAAACCAAAACTGCAAGAGACACATGTATTCCATTGTTCAATGCAGCACTATTTACAATAGCTAGAACATGGAAGCAACTTAGATGTCCATCAACAGAGGAATGGATAAAGAAGTTGGGGTATATATACACTATGGAATATTACTCAGCCATAAAAGGGAACAACATTTGAGTCAGTTCTAATGAGGTGGATGAACCTAGAACCTATTATACAGAGTGAAGTGAGTCACAAAAAGAGAGATAAAGACTGTATTCTAACACATATATATGGAATGTAGAAAAGTGATACTGAAGAATTTATTTACAGGGCAACAATGGAGAAATAGACATAGAGAATAGGCTTATGGACATGAGGATAGGGGAGGAGAGGGTGAGATGTATGCAAAGAGTAACATGGAAACTTACATTACCATATGTAAAATAGATAGCCAATGGGAATTTGCTGTATGGCTCAGGAAACTCACACAGTGGCTGTGTACCAACCTAGAGGGGTGGGATGGGGAGGGAGATGGGAGGGAGTTTCAAAAGGAGGGTATATATGTATACTTATGGCCAATTCTTGTTGAAGTTTGATAGAAAACAGCAAAATTCTGTAAAGCAATTATCCTTCAATAAAAAGTAATTTAAAAATGTATTTGATATGTGTGGTTATTCCTGCACCTTTATCAAGATTTTCATTTCTCCAAGGATTTTTATTCATCCACAAAATCATAATAGCAAGGCTATGTAAAATCTCATCAAGTGCTAATTTAACACCTAAGTTTTTATTAATTGATTTGTAAAGGAGACAACAAGATTCAAAGGAAGAGGGATCATCTGTGGACAACTCCATTTCCAGATTCCAAGAAAACTACTAAAACATTTATAGTACTGAGCATGAGTCAGATGGTCGTGTGCTTGCCTGTGTGGCCATATTGCACAGCAGTGGGGGGTGTAGTGTAAGAAGGTTCAGCCACTCATTTAGTCTCCAATTGGAGCTCAGGCAACTGTAATTTGTGGTTATGATGATAAAGTTCCACAAAATGATGCACTATTTCTAGACCTATGTTAAAAATTATTTAGTGAAAAGAAAAAATTACCTATTTTGAAGATAAAGATGCACAAATGCACCAAGAGAAATTGGGAGATTTAAAAGGTTTGTTTTAAATAGAATTATCACAAAATTTGCAGATGGTGACTGTATGCATGAAATTAAAAGACGCTTGCTCCTTTGAAGGAAAACTATGACAAACCTAGACAGCATATTAAAAAACAGAGACATTACTTTGTCAACAAAGGTCCGGCTAGTCAAAGCTATGGTTTTTCCAGTAGTCATGTATGGATGTGAGAGTTGGACCATAAAGAAGCTGAGCTCCAGAGTGGATGCTTTTGAACTGTGGTGTTGGAGAAGACTCTTGAGTCCTGTGGACTGCAAGAAGATCAAACTAGTCAATCCTAAAGGAAATCAGTCTTGAATATTCATTGGAAGGACTGATGCTGAAGCTGAAGCTCTAATACTTAGGCCACCTGATGCGAAGAGCTGAGTCATTGGAAAAGACTCTGATGTTGGGAAAGATTGAAGGCAGGAGGAGAAGGGGGTGACAGAAGATGAGATGGTTGGATGGTATTACTGATTTAATGGACGTGAGTTTGAGCAAGCTCCAGGTGACGGTGAAGGACAGAGAAGCCTGGCATGCTGTAGTTCATGGGGGTCACAAAGATCTGGACACAACTGAGTGACTGAACAACAACAACAACTCAGCATATGTTTGTTAATATACTATTTCATTTCACCGGTTCAGATACAGGACTTGTCTGTATACAAAAAAAAAACTCACATCAGTATACTTTATATGACCACAAACCACAAAGTATAACTTTTTATGATTATTAGCATAAGAAAGGTGTGAACAGATAGATACCTTTCACATAATTTTAAATTATTAAAGATATTTAACAGAAAGAATTATTTCACCAATAACTTGAAATCTTAAATACATATGTGATTTCAAAACACACAATGTTAATTTGTCCTGAAAATAACAGCTCTAAAAGAATTTAAGCAGAAATATTCTCCTAAACGCTTTGTGATACTTAAGATGAAGCACAGTCCCTCAGAACTCTTGACAAAATGCAGCAGAAAGAAGCAAAGATTTCAGAGAAAGTTGAAAGAGTTCAGGCAAAGTCGAAAAATGGCCTGGCCTGTGTCACCTGTTCCTCACATTTTTAAACAGTAAATGGTAGACGGTTTTCTAGAGAGCCTACAAAATTGTTAAAGTTCATTGTTTGGACATAAATGAGGAATGCAGTTAGCTACCCTATTTTTAATTTAGTATTTTCAAAGGCAAATTTTATGCAACATTATATACTTTTAAAATACTCAAATATATACTTTTAAAGTATTATATATACAATATATTTACATATAATGCTTTATTTTTTACATTTTAAATGTAATTGTCTAAAATTTTCTATACTCTCCCTCCTTTGACCTGTGATTTTTAACATTCAGCAAATGGACAAGCAAAAAATTCAGTGGAATAACTGGAAAGAACCAGTAAGTAAATCAATATCTGATAGCAGTAATGTGAAGTAAGAATTTTATGCATTATTTGGGGCTATAAATTGTCTAATGTCCTAATAATAAACATAATGGTTTATCCAACTAATTGTAGCTGTCAACCTTAGAGGCTACTAGCAGCTCAACATAGTGAACTACATGCTAATAAAGAGGTCCTTTGTATAGAAATTTGCTCTTATTCTAGTCATTTATTCTCCAAATACCTTTTAGGCTCTAACTACAAAGATGGCCAGAAACAAAAATTCTTTGTATATAATAAAGGAAGTCAGGTATTCATTTATTCTCTTCTTGTCTTCAATCTTTCCCAGCATCAGGGTCTTTTCCAATGAGTTGGCCCTTTGCATCAGGTGGACAACTTATTGCAGCTTCAGCTTTAGCATTAGTCCTTCCAATGAATATTCAGAGTTTATATCCTTTAGGTTTGACTGGTTTGATCTCCTTGCTGTCCAAGGGACTCTCAAGAGTCTTCTTCAGCACCACAGCTCGAAAGCATTAATTCTTTAACACAACATCACTGTACTCGAAGTTTATGCCCCAACCACTAATACCAAAGAAGCTGAAGTTGAATAGTTCTATGAAGGCCTACAAGATCTTCGAGAAACAACACCAAAAAAAGATGTCCTTTTCATCACAGGGGATTGGAATGCAAAAGTAGGAAGTCAAGAGATACCTGGAGTAACAGGCAAGTTTGGCCTTGGTGTACACAATTAAGCAGGACAAAGGCTAACAGAGTTAGGTAATAAAGAGACTACAACAAAACTTATTTCAGAAAACTGCTAGTTTCCTAATATATGCACAATTTTCAGTGTCTTTGAAACTGTAAACTCTGCCAGTGTGATGAGCAGATGATAAGCAGGTGGCTGTGTGGTATGATCAATTAGAGTCAGAAATTAAAGTTTTTCTGTTTTACTTTATTTTATAAGCTCTTTGTGGGTGGGGTAGGGGAAAGGGAGAGAGAGAGTAATGTGTATAATGGATGCAGGAGGAGATTAAATGGTAAGCCATTATCTGATGCAAAAACCAACATTTATTAAGTCATCCATGACGAGACAGATAAGAGTTGAGCACTCATATAAATCTTCAGGGACCCAGAATCTCTCAAGTATGACAGAACACTCAACTGCAAGTGCTCCTATTTTCAAATACCACATTAAGCAAATGTCTCTGGTGCTTTGAGTTCTACTCAGTGACAGGTTTGTTTTCAATATAATGATTAACATTATCTGAGGACAATAAAATGACCTCAAATTAAAACCCCTTTAAAATTCCCTACACAAGTCCCACACAGAATATCCTGTGGGTATTATTTTTCAGAATGGTCTTTAACATTAAAGATAATTATAGAAGAGATTTCTTGGAAGCTAAAAAAAAAAATAGCCATCATTCCATGCTGGTCTGTGCACCACTTGGAATATTATGAGAGGACAAAAATTTATTCCAGAGAAAGGATACTGTCTAGCCACCAAAATCCAACTGGACTCAGTATAAGTGAGCAATGTGTTAAACAGACTTGTGGTTTAAAACAGTGATGGTCAAGTACATGGTCTAAGATTCTCACTCAAACACTTTCATTATCTAATTTTTTTTACATTTAATCTTTTCATAATATTGTGTATGGGAAAAAGTCCCCATTAGAGAATTCTAGATGCACATTACCACTTCTCTAACCATGCTTGTATAATCACAAACAAATGGGTAAACCCCTTGCTGGACTATATCAGCATCTCTGCCTACACTGCCACACTGATTTTGTGAATTTGGGAGTTATTTATATTGGGAATGCTTCCCCATGTAGGGCCTTTGGGAATAAACAGTGCTGAATTAACTGAGATACTTTTCATATACTCATGGAATAAGAAAATGTAACCAATAATCCTTCTATTGAGGTATTTGTACAGAAATGATTATAGAAAAAAATTATTATGTGTACTTTGGCATTCTTTCATGAGAGGAAAAATAAAGGTTATATCCACACAGATGTAACAGTCTAAATCACAGACACATTTATTCATGTTTCAGACCTGTGACTGAACTCATTTAAAAAATATTTTCATTTATAATACAGACCCTCTCTTCTATAACTGGGTATTTTTATACAAGTATACCATTGTCATTCTCTTATTTATAGTTAGATCTTCCATTTAATTTACCCCTTTAATCATATTTATTTGCTGATGTTTTGGTATATTATATTTAATAAAACATATAAATGCAATATACCAGCAGTCAGGAACTATTTAGCAACTCCAAACTCTTTTATGTCAAGAAAGATAGTAGTTTTCCAAGAAACAAGCTTTTTTAACTTAGCATTGACCTGTGCCAGCTGCAGTCTCGGGAGAGGGCTATGTGAAGTGAAGAGACGGCAAATGAATGGGCCAATCAAACGCCTGGTGGGCTATTACTATAGTAATCTTTCCTATGGCACTTTACCAAGAGTTCTTGCCTATCCTCATAAAACCATGTGTGTACTCAGTCACTCAGTCATATCTGCTCTTTTGTGACCTCATGGACCATACCTCGCCAAGTACCTCTGTCCGTGGAATTTCCAGGCAAGAATACCAGAGTTGTTGCCATTTCCTTCTCCAGGGGATGTTCCCAATCCAGGGATCAAACCCCCATCTCTTGCATTTCCTGCATCGGCAGGCTGATTCTTTACCACTGAGCTACCTGGGAAGCCCCATAAAATCATAATGACAGACAAACAGCATGAACCTGGGTAGGCACAGCCATCACTACTCTAAAGTCTAGCTGGTATGTGTCATATGAACAGAGAACTAGAAGTGTTATCTGAATAGTAAGTATGGCCACAGTGGCTAGAAATGACAGTGGACTGGATATGTGACTAGATATGGCTTGGAGCCAAAGGACGTTCCTAAAATGGCATCTACTATTTAGAAACTGGGTCGAGAAAGCCTATAATTAGATATCTACTCTATCTACACAGCACTCATTCATCAGAGAGCTCTTCCAAGAAAAGAGAGGACAATGCATAAAATATAAATTTCATTTCTTTTTCAACCCCAATGTACATAAAACTAGGCATGAGATATTTTCTAGCTAAAAAAGCAGTCATATGTTCTAGCATCAGCTTTATGTCTCCCACATTCATTTTCTGCGACAATAAAGGGATGAAGCCATTTGTATTTTATGCTCATTTATTACATCTAATTCTTTGTTTTTCATTTAGACAAATAGGCCTTTATACCCTAGGTACTACAGGAAATCCCAAAGCTCCGAAAATCACTAATGACAATGGAAGGAATTAGCCATCATGAAAGCTGAATACGCAGCTACTATGTAATACTACTCAGAGTTCATTTAATAGTGTCACCAGTGGAACAGCTGTTCAGTCGGCTTTATTGGAACTCAAGTCTCACATTCTAAATCTGAAATGTCTCTTTTTAATAAAGATGTAACTTTATGCCTTGCAAAACAAGCAAACAAACAAAAAAGAAAAGTCCTCAAACTTTTTTTTTAATGAATTAACCCTTTATCTTTTCTCAGACCCTTTTTCTTCATCTTCGGCTCTTTGATAATATTTCAAGGACAAGCCTATATAACAGTGTAAACTCTTGACTAGGTACAAAATCTTATATAAGAACTCAAATACTTGTTCAATAAATGAATAAGTGAAGTCTGAACATGAAATTACTGTAAATTGTAAACAGACTTTAAAATAGGTTTAGAGTTAATGTCTAAATTAGCTAAATTACATAGGGTTAACTCACTGATAATTTTTCACCACTAAATTTCACTTTATTCATTAAGGAGAGATGGATGGATTATCTACAGATTCTAATATACCCAAAGGACATGAGTTTTCCTAATATGTAACTGTTAAAATATAAATTCAGAACATTTAAAGAAAAATATAAATTCAGAACTTAGTCTTTTAATAAACTTCAGATCAATGTTTGCTTTCCATAAGGAAAAGACTATTAATACGAACAACAGAAAACTTATAAATTACATGTTCTATTGCAAGAAGTCTGAAGAGTGAAATTATGACCATAAAAATCAGCAGACCCAAACAATTGAACACATTTTTCAATAAGCTTATAGGTACCAAAGGATATTCAACTTTAAAAACTCTACCTTGGAAAATAAAATGGAAAATGATAAAAGGATCAAAGCTATAATTAGTAATATAATTGCTGTCATCTACAAACTAATTTCTTTTAATATCTATACTGGAACCAACAAGTTATCTTTTTTTAACCTTAAAGAATATTTATGTGACCTTGCTATGCAGAGCTATCTTAAGCAAGATCATACTCTTGAAGAAAAAGGAAATGAGGAGATACGAAAGTTCTCATTTTCTAATCCCAACAGATATAAGTTCACTGATGCTCCATTTCATTATAAATTTACATCTCTGTGTGTGTGTGTGTGTGTGTGTGTATGATCAGTCACTAAGTCATGTCTGACCCTGCAACCCCATGGACTGTAGCCCACCAGGCTCCTCTGTAGTGTGTCTCCAGAAAAGAATACTGGAGTGGGTTGCCACTTCCTCCTGCAGCGATCTTCCGGACCCAGGGATCGAAACTGTGTCTCCTGAATCGCTTGCATTGGCAGGTGGATTTCTTACCACTGAGCCACTTGGGGAAGCCCCTATAAATTAGAGCATGAATATTTCTTGTAGACCAATTTTACTGACAATCAAATTGCACAAATAATTTTAGGACTATGTGGTATTCAGAGATATTGTACTGCTAATTGGCATCAATAAGTAACATTCTGAAATTATGATGAGTCTAAATGTACTAGTTGAAGGTTTGATTGGATATTGATAAATCATGTGCCTGATCTCTAAAGAGATGGAATTCATATTTTAATAGGCTTTATCCTTATGTTATCTGTCACAAATTTGGAACCCATTTCTTTCAATTTGCAATTTATATTAGAAAATTAAAATATAATTTTAATAATTAAGAGATGACTTTGAAATTTAATGCTCCCCATGGCATATCTTCTGGGATTCTTATACTTCCTTTTGCTTCCCTGGAGTCTCAGTGGTAAAGAATCTGCCTGCCAGCACAGGAGATGCAGGTTTGATCTCCAGGTTGGTAAAATCCCCTGGAGAAGGAAATGGCAACCCACTCCAGTGTTCTTGCCTGAAAAATCCCACAGACAGAGGAGCATGGCGGGCTACAGTTCATGAGGTCACAAAAGAATCAGACACAACTTAGCAACTAAATAAAAACAGATTCTTTCTATGGATAAGAATTCTGTGGAAACCAAATGCTATGACTGCCCTAACTTTTAAATCCCAAATTTCTAATTTGCATTTTGGCAAAAGAGGCCAAAACCCCATGAATAGTCTTTTTGATTAGTCCTTCCCTTCTCCCAGATCCTGCAAAACCTAGGGCTTCATTCCTCCTCAGATTGAAGGTTTACTCTTTACCATCATCTTCTATTCTTTCATCACTGCCTTCAATCATCCTATAGCCAATTCTTTCCAGGGCATTCTCTAACCTCTATTTTATAGTGATACCTCTCTATCAGAATGTTTTTAAACATGGATATAAATACACTTCCCTTTACCGTAATAACCACCACTCAGTTTGCAACTGCTGTCCTACAAACTTATCCGGCACTCAGCAAATGTACTGTGTCAAACACTAAAGTCCTATGAAGTAGAGGTATTTTTATCCTTATTGCACACATAAAGAAATTGATGCACATAAAGATTAAGGCATCTTGCCCAAAATCTCATAGTTGGAAAATGGTCTGACTATAAAAGTGTAGCTTTCCATCACTGTATTGTAACACTTCCTGTGTATCACTATAAACCTTCCATTGCATGATCTTTACATTTGGGATCTTCAGTTTTAAATATATTCATCACACACTCGTGACACTAGGTTTTCACTGACATTGGAAGTCAATTGCAAAAAAAGTTAATCTGCTGAGAAAATAAAGGTAGGCCTAGAGTACGTGATTGTGTTAACAAAAAGTCTGAACTTTATTTTGCATTGGGTAGAATGTCACTGAGGGGTTCTACTGGGGATGTGCAGAATTGCATTGTGAAGAGCTCTAACCGAGGTCACGATGGGACAGGTGAGAAGGTCCTGAACTAAGTTAATATTGATAAATTTGGGAGGAGGGAAGAAAATCAGAAAATACTTGAAAAGTGACATTTCCAGGCCCCTGTGAATGGCTGGATGGAGGGTAAGAGGGAGAGGTTGGCTGCTACATCTCAAACACTGAGGACTATCATGACCACGGCATTAAAAAAGTGGTCTGTTTTCTGCCCTGCTCTCAGTACCACTCTCAGCCTAGACTGAGCAACCCCCTCCCACCCCGCCCTGTGGCTGCTTCCCAATGCAATTAAATTTCCCAGACCCAATGGATCTGGGTCATAGAAACAGGAAAGATCATGATAAAGCCTGAGGCAGCTGGGCTATGAGTGATCAGGTAGTTTGGCTCTATATTTGCTTATATATCTTAGTTGCTGACAGACTTGTTTTGAATAATGTTTTTTTGGGTATTTTTACAACAAACAATCTGTTCAAAAACAGGATTTAAGTGGTTCCTTATATCTGGAGGTAAAACTCCTCTTTGCACCAAAGCAGTATTCAGAACACCATGGATGCTGACCAAATTTAGATAACTAATCATAGTCATGCTTCTATAACTTAACGGGATCCATAAATTATTTACACACACATACACACACACACAATATAATTAAAATCATGTGACTTGCAAGACACTTGCCTAGTTGCAAAAGTAAAACAGGTGTCATACTTCTCTACCTCTACTACTTCAGCAGAAAAGCTGACCTTAAAATGAATTTTTCTTAGCTCTACTTGTGAAAGAGCCATGCTTCATACCAGACAGGTCAGCACAGCTCAGGAGTCCAAAGTCACGTAAGGTAATGCTTAACTAGCTCAAGAAAGTAACAAGAGATCAAATAAGGGGCTTCCCTGGTGGTCCAGTGGTTAAGAATCTGCCTTCTAGCACAAGGGAAGCAAGTTTGATTTCTGGTGGGGAAGTACAATCTCACGTGCGTGAGGCAACTAAGCCTCGAGAGAGAGTCTGCGTGCTGCAGTGATGACTCACCACAGTTGGGGAAAAAAAAAAATGGAGCGAGATCAGGTAAGAAGCAAAATGAACTAACTCAGGGTCCAAACCAATTTACTAATATGAAAAAAAATGTTAGATACATAAGTAAATTTGTTTCCATGCACATACAGAAAAATCTCTAAAATAGCACACCCCAAATTTATGGTAGTAGTTTTATTAGAATAATGTATGTATTTTGGGTGAAAATATAACTGTATTAAAAAATGGCTTACTTCATAAGTTCCTGGTTTAGGGAGTGTGGAGAGCAGACGATGACAATATAAGAAAAGGCACATCAAGCCAGGGATGAGCACAGAATAGGCGCTTCATGAATAGCTTGGGAATGACAGTCAGGGTGGCAGCAATTAGGGCTTTAAGGCAATTGACATACAAGTTCATTTGGCAAGATGCTGCATCTAAGTAGTAGCTTTGACTATGGTGCTGACTTTGAATATTCCCAAGAGATGCGGGTCTGAGTAATAAAAACCTACTGCACACTGAATTTCTTGGACTTAATTCTCTCCAAGTGATAAGAATTTAGACTGCTCAGAGGGGAAAATGGCTTTCACTTAGCTAGGGTTGGATCCGCTGACTCTAAAAGCTGGGGCTAGAGGGTGTCTATTAATACATCCTTCAAGAAACTCTTTGCAGCCAAACAAAGACTCTACCTCTTCTCCATCATGTTTCTTTATCTCAAGATGGAGGCAAGAGCCTGAACCCACAGGTCGAAAAACTCAAGAGATGCTCTCTCCTCTGAAGCTGGAGTGAAACTGTCCTGTCCTGAAAGCATCTGCTAAGACCAGAAATGCTCTCTTAACCAGATTGGCAAGTTTTCCATTTCTGTCACTTCGGAGGGTTTTAGGGACATAATGCTGATAATTCAACTCTTTATCTCCAGAGAGGTAAGAAAAATCCAGCCTCAATGAGTGCTCGCTACCTGCCAGGCACTTTCCTAAACACTTCATGTTATAGCTTGTTTATATGGAATATTCCTATTCCACCCTTGGGAGATGGGAGAGAAGGAAACTGACTTGCCGGGGATGGCAGGGTCTGTAAACGGGAAAGCAGAACTCTTAATACCAGCAATGCAACTCAGAGACCACTGTCTCAACATTTCTACTGTAAGCCTCCTAAGAAATCAGGGCAAATTAGAAGTATGCCATATCCTATTAACTTAAAACAGGCAGAAAAAAAACTCAGAAGAAAAAATCTTATATTCAACAGAAATATTTTAAGTATAAAAAAACATCATTTGTTTAAACAAAGTGGTCTCCACTTTGAACTCTTCATGAACTTTGCATGAAAAATTTTGTATGTTTTGGTTGTTGTTTTTCCTAATCTTTGACTGAGTGGCCTTTGTTCCAGGGATACTTTACATGCTTCTCCCTCTGTTTTAGGAGAATTTATTTCTATTTAGGCACCACAGGCCTATGGGTATCTGCAAATTAATTCATTTATTTTTCTCGCTGCATTTCGCCACTGTGAACAAGCACAGGAAATACACCTATCTGTAATCATGCCCGTCTACATCTATAAATAAGACTTTGTTATGTAACATAAAAATGTGAAACACCACCATACTGGTTAATCTATAAGATAAAACCACTATTTGAAAATATAGCTTAGTAAGTAGATATATGGTAACACTAAGCTTATGACTTTCCTTTTTAATGTGTGGATTGTAAGTAAATTTGGGAGCTACTGCAGGCAGTATAACAGTTAAAATCATGGGCTTTGAGCTGGACATGTCTGTGAATTCTAAACACTAGGTCTCAGCAAATGCAAGTAATTTTAACTTCTCAAAATGCCTACACCCTAGGCTACTGTGAAGATTAAATGAAATAATACATGTAAAGGCCATAATTCAGTGGCTGGTATATATTAAATGCTCAATAAGTCAATGATAATAATGATTTGCCACCAAGTCATAGCAAACTGAGTAGCTTAAAATATGGTGTTCCTCTGGTTCAATGACACATAGTTATCTATATTTTTTCTTTTGGTTACTGATATTGGGATACATTTTTAAAATTAGTGTTATAGTCCCCTGTCTGTCTCCTTAAACTCTTACAGTATTACTGTTAAGTTCATAGTATATGTTATTAGACTTAAGAAAAAACATGTAGAATTAGTATTATGCTGTATGTTTGGTTCAATGGTATAAGTCTAAGAGCTATTAACCAAGACATAAAGAGAGACTCTTGGTCACTCTGAAGATTTACTCTTCAAAGCTACTATATACTGCTATTCTGTTAAATTGCTCCCAACTAAGCCAATTCTGTTCCTTGTACATATTTTTACTCACCTCTTCAGCAAGCATCTGCTCTGTTACCAAGACAGCACAAAGAGTTGGAGATTCCAGGAATAATAAGATGCTATCCCCGGCCTTCAGGATCTCAAAGTCAGTAGAGGAAACACATGCACAAGATAGTCTTACAACATAGTCATTGTCTGCCGCAACAGATGGGTATCCAAAGAATAAAATTATTTGGAGAAGCAAGGGATCTCATTGGGAATTTTCACTACATGTTTGAGTTTAACGTGCCTAGCCATTGGTATATGACAAATTTATGATTTTGGAAGTCCTGTGGTCCCCTTAGTCTTAAAAGGTACTGAGGGTTTTTCTCATTCAAATGTGGTGATATAGTTAATCCTCATATGAAAGGAGCACTGCTCCCAATCACAAATTTCCTGCCTCCTAGAATCTCTTTGAGCCTCAGATGAGCATGTGGAGGGAACGAGCGGCTGAACTAAGAATACCTTCAGTGTCAGATAGGTGAGCACAGACCAAGAGGTGAAATCTTTACTTAAATAGCTGTTGCCTCTGTGGGTAAAAATCTTGACATTTGAAATGTTCACAGGACTAAATTTCTTGCTGCATATTCCTCCCACCAAATCTGAGGAACAGAACAATGAGTGTGGAGTTATGTTTGAAAGTGATGAGCATTCACTGCAACTCATTTAATTCTTTGTAGCTATCCTCTTTTAAGTCATCATTGCTTCTGTATTAATTATCCATAGGGCTCTTTATCCAAGGCTATTAATTATCCATAGGCTTACAACTGATTAAGCAAGAGCAGATTTTGAAAATACAGAACGAAAGAAGTAGTTTTAACTTCAGAAGCACATTCTTCTCCTCCATGAACAACTGGTATTCTTTTTCTTTCAGCTTAGGCTGAAACCATATTTTTCTCATTTGATTTCACAAGCATTTTAATGTTTGCTGAAAGATTTAAACAAAAATATTGGGCAGTGAAATTGAGAAACAAATAAAGTAAACAAATAGCTGACTACAAAAAAGACCTTGTAAGTTTCTTAGTCTACTGAAAATATAACTAATATTTAAATACATGAGCAATTGCTTTATAAAGTTATCTAAATTTAGAATATGAATGTATATCTATGCATGCACAATCACTTTAGTCATGTCCTGCCAGGCTCCCTGTCCATGGGATTCTCCAGGCAAGAATACTGGAGTGGGTTGCCATGCTGTCCTCCAGGGGATCTTTCCAACCCAGGGATCAAACCTATGTCTTCTGCATTGCATGTGGATTCTTTACCCATTGAGTCACCTAGGAAGCCTATAAATGTATAACTATAAATTGGTTAAAAAAAACAAAAACAAGTTTAGCTATGCTTAACGCTTATCTTGTTCCATATATAGGTATTATGTATATATTATACATAAATGAACCTTAGGAAGCATCATGACAAACAAAGTTAGTTGAGGTGATGAAATTCCAGCAGAGCTATTTCAAATCCTAAAAGATAATGCTGCTAAAATCAATATGCTAGCAAATTTGGAAAACTCAGCAATGGCCACAGGACTGGAAAAGGTAAATTTTCATTCCAATCCCAAAGAAAGGCAATGTCACACAATGTTCAAACTACTGCACAATTGTACTCATCTCACACACTAGCAAAGAAATGCTCAAAATCCTCCAAGCAAGACTTCAACCGTACTTGAATCGAGAACTTCCAGATGTTCAAGCTGGATTCAGAAAAGGCAGAGGAACAAGAGATCAAATTGCCAACATCTGATGGATCATAGAAAAAAGCAAGAGAATTCCAGAAAATCATCTACTTTTGCTTCACTGATTACACTAAACCTTTGACTGTATGGATCACAACAAACCATGGGAAATTCTTAAAGAGATGGGAATACCAAACTACCTTACTGGTCTCATGAGAAACCTGTATGCAGGTCAAGAAGCAACAGTTAGAACTGGACATGGAACAATGGACTGGTTCCAAATTGGGAAAAGAGTACATCAAGGCTGTAAATTGTCACCCTGCTTGTTTAACTTACATGCAGAGTACATCATGCAAAATGCCAGGCTGGATGAAGCACAAACCGGAATCAAAATTTCTGGGAGAAATATCAGTAACCTCAGATATGCAGATGACACTACCCATATGGCAGAAAGTGAAGAGGAACTAAAGAGCCTCTTGATGAAGGTGAAAAGGAAGAGTAAAAAGGCTGGCTTAAAACTCAACATTCAGAAAACAAAGACCATGGCATCTGGCATGATCTTCATGGCAAACAGATGGAGAAACAATGCAAACAGTGACAGACTTTGTTGGACTCCAAAATCGCTGCAGATGGTGGCTACAGCCATGAAATTAAAAGATGACTGTTCCTTGGAAGAAAAGCTGTGACCAACCTAGACAGCATATTAAAAAGCAGAGACATTACTTTGCTGACAAAGGTCCACATAGTCAAAGCTATGGTTTTTCCAGTAGTCATGTACAGATGTGACAGTTAGACCATAAAGAAGGTTGAGCACCAAAGAGTTGATCCTTTTGAACTGTGGTGTTGGAGAAGACTCTTGAGAGTCCCTTGGTCTGCATGAAGATCAAACCAGTCAATCCTAAAGGAAATCAGTCCTGAATATTCATTGGAAGGTCTGATGCTGAAATGCCAATACCTCGGCCACCTGATGTGAAGAGCTGGTTCATTAGAAAAGACCCTGATGCTGGGAAAGATTGAAGGCAGGAGGAGAAGGGGACGACAGAGGATGAGATGGTTGGATGGCATCACTGACTCAATGGACATGAGTTTGAGCAAACTCCACCAGACAGTGGACAGGGGGGCCTGGTGTGCTGCAATCCACGGGGTCGTAAAGAGTCAGACACAACTGAGCGACTGAACAACAACCATCACCACAACCCTTATCTTGTTCTATATACAGGTATTATGCATATATTATACGGTTCTCTGTTTTCAAATCTGCTCTTGCTTAATCAACTGTAAACATCACGAATCTATACTCAGAGGCATAGAAACTTATCTTTTCATTTTTCAGACTTGAGGTTTATTCTTGAGTTGCATGAGGTCTGTAGGCAACAAACCCAAAAGGATTATTTTCTTCAGCTGCAAAACAATTCATTAATATTCAACATCTATATTCATATTAAGCTCTCTTAGCAAATTAGGAAATGGGCCAAACATTCACCAGATAAAAGGAATATATAAAAACAATTAAGCACACATCATATTTACTATGTTGACAATAAAAGGATTTTCTTTCAAATCAGGATGCCTGCTCTCACCACTCTACAATTCAATATTCCACTGGACGTCTTAACTCGTTCAGTGGATAAGAGTCTTCTGTCCATTCTCTAAAAGTGCTCTAAAAGAAAGTCTATTAATTAAAAAAAAAAAAGCAAAGGTGAACATATTTGTAAAAAGAAAAGGTGGAGGAATTGACCTTACTAAAAATGAAGGCATTAAGAAAAATCTATAATTATTAAAATGATATGGTATAGACATAGAGATAAGTAAACCAAAAGTGACAGAATTAAATGGAAAGCTCAGAAAAAAGAGCCATGCATGGTGGGAACTTGATCTACGTCAGAGCTGTCACAGCAATCAGTGGGGTAAAATATGACCATTAAGTAAAATGATTGCTCTCACTCACAGGAATATACCCTAAAATCAGCATATCTTCAAGATTTATGTTTATCTGGGTAGAGTAACAGAGTTGCCTTAGGTAAAGCTGCTGCTGCTGCCGTGTCACTTCAGTCGTGTCTGACTCTCTGAGACCCCCATTGACGGCAGCCCTCCAGGCTCCTCTGTCCACAGGATTCTCCAGGCAAGAACACTGGAGCGGGTTGCCATTTCCTTCTCCCTAGGTAAAGCTACTTTCATCATACAGAGAGTCAACAATGAAAAATTTTTTAAATGCAGATGCCAAAGTAGGGTAGTGGAGGCAAAGAATGTTTTAAGGTCCCTTTTCCTTACATCCATTTGACATTATGAAAAAAAAAAAAAAAAGAAAATTGTAATGTTTAAAATATATACTTACAGTAAGTCCTCTACATGTGAACAAGCATGTTCGTAAATTCAGCTTGTCTGTAAAGAGCCTAGGCACCCAACTAACACAGTCAGCTATATAGTACTATATTATAATGGGCTTATAAACTTTTCACACAAATAATCCATAAAATACATACACAAAAAAATAAAGGAAATGTTTTTAATATTATAGTACAGTACCTTGAAAAGTACAATAGTACAGTACAATAGCTGGTATACAGGGGCTGGCATCATGTGAACAAGCAGAAAGAGATAGTGACTGGAGGAGGGAGAGGAGGTGGGGGTTGTAGAGTTGAAGGATCATCATCAGTAGGAGAGGGAGGACAAGCTGCGATTTCACCCACATGTGACTCTGATGGTGCACGTTCTGGTTCCTTGTTGGATTCAATTATATTTACCCTTTCGAGAAAATGATCCAGTACTGTCCGGGTGCGTGCATGCTCAATTAGTACTAAGCTGTGTCTGACGCTCTGTGACCCTGTAGACTGCAGCCGGCAAAGCTCCATTCCCGTGGGATTTCCCAGGCAAGTTCCCTGGAGTGGGTTACCATTTCCTTCTCCAGGGGCTCTTCCTGACCAAGAAATCAAACCCAAGTCTCCTGCATTGGCAGGTGGGTTCCTTCACCACTGAGCCTCCAGGGAAGCCCCAATGTCAAGGTGGTGGCTCTTTTTTTCTGTCAGAGATGACACGGTAGCACTGGATTGCATTCTGAACAGCCGATGCAACCTTTCTGCACCATTCTATGTTTGGGTCTTATGCCTCAAAAACTAACAGTGTTTCCTCAAATAAAGAAAATCCCCTTGCCATTTTCTGCAATATGAATCTCTTTGGCTCTTCAGTTACTTCTTCCGCCTCTGGTCTCTATTCCTCCTTTCTCTGGGCACATTTGAAATTTTGAAAGTTTGCAACTTGAAGTTCTGAATGAAGCACAAGCTGGAATCAAGATTGCTGGGAGAAATATCAATAACCTCAAACATGCAGATGACACCACCCTAGTGGCAGAAAGCAAAGAGAACTAAAAGCCTCTTGATGAAGGTGAAAGAGGAGAGTGAAAAAGCTGGCTTGAAACTCAACATTCAAAAAATGAAGATCATGGCATCCAGTTCCATCACTTCATGGCAAATAGATAGGGAAACAATGGGAATAGCGACAGACTTATTTTCTTGGGCTCCCAAATCACTGTGGACAGTGATTGCAGCCATGAAATTAAAAGATGCTTGCTGCTTGGAAGGAAAGCTATGACAAACGTAGGCAGCATATTGAAAAGCAGAGACATTACTTTGCCAACAAAGGTTCCTATACCCAAAGGTATGGTTTTTCCAGTAACCATGTATGGATGTGAGAACTGGACCATGAAGAAGGCTGAGTGCCAAAGAATTGATGATTTCAAACTGTGGTGCTGGAGAAGACTCTTGAGAGTCCCTTGGACAGCAAGGAGATCAAACCAGTCAATCTTAAAGGAAATCTACCCTGACTATTCATTGGAAGGACTGGTGCTGAAGCTCTAAAACTTTGGCCACCTGATGTGAAGAGCTGACTTATTGGAAAAGACCCTGATGCTGGGAAGGATTGAGGGCAGGAGGAGAAGGGAGCAACAGATGATGAGATGGTTGGATGATACTATGGACACAATGGACATGAGTCTGGACAAACTCCAGGAGATAGTGAAGGTCAGGGAAGCCTGGCATGCTGCAGTCCATGGGGTCATAAAGAGTCAGACACAACTGAATGGCCAAACAACAAAAACTTAAAGGTCACATGAAGGGCAAAATGTCTCAATAAAGTAATCTCATGAAATTAAGACATGTAAAAAAAAATGAAAAAAATAGAATGGTATATGACCAAAAAAAGCAAAGGATCCTTAATTTGGAAAACAAGAGGGACCATGGAGAATCACAATGTTGCTTATTACTTTCCATCACTGGTAAATTTTAATAGAACTCTGTAGCCAGAACCAGAATAGTTATGGCGTTTGCTCTAGAATCATTTTGAAGGGTAAGCCTGGAGCTGTGATACTAAGCACAGACAATTTGGAATTTGGCTCCAAAAATATGCTCAGTTTGTTTCATTTTCCCTCAGCAACAGGCTCTCAGCCAAATAATTTTTAACCAAATCTCAGGGCCCAAGTTTGCTTCAACTACTGAGATTCTATTTCAAGTTGCTGTCAAGATAAGGAGGAGAGTGAAATACTAACACTTGTGAGATCCCTAGACTAAAGCCATCCAATTCTTGTTTCTGCATTAAAAATAAAAAGATATTGAGGAAAGAAAGTGTGATATTACTCATCCACTTAATTGGTTTCCTCCACCTTAAAGTCCATGTGGGTAAGTTTTTGTGGTTTCTTTCTTTTCTAAATCTAGATTTGGGAGAAGACAAAGTATAGACTTTTTAAACAAAATATTACACTTCCAGAATAATGAATTATTTAAACTCTAAATCTTAGACGTTCCTTAGACTGAGTCTTCAGTTTATTTTTTACAAAAAGTAAAATATGGATTTCATTTCTAAAAGGTGCAGAAATGAATAAAAACACTTTACCTGTTTCATACTCTTAATACTGATATGCAATTCTTTCAACGCTATGTAAAATTTCTGCTTTTTCTTTCCAAATGACAATACAATGAAGCATTTTCTTTTAACCTATTGATATAATTGATAAAATTTAGAATTAACAAAGTATCCTCCACCTCCTGGTATAACTGTGAAGCTGAATTTAAGCTTTTTTTCCTTTCAAATATGAAATAATCATTACATATCATAGCTATGTCTTAAATTAGAAGTCAGGATCTAGTACCAACTTTAATCTCTCCTAAAAATTTAAATATAATAAATATGGCTTGATGTTCCAAACATGTCACATTTGCTGGGTATGCCTTATGATTGTACAGTGGAAGTGAGAAATAGATTTAAGGGACTAGATCTGATAGACGGAGTGCCTGATGAACTATGGACGGAGGTTCGTGACATTGTACAGGAGACAGGGATCAAGACCATCCCCAAGAAAAAGAAATGCAAAAAGGCAAAATGGCTCTCTGAGGAGGCCTTACAAATAGCTGTGAAAGGAAGAGAAGCGAAAAGCAAAGGAGAAAAGAAAAGATATTCCAATTTGAATGCAGAGTTCCAAAGAATAGCAAGGAGAGATAAGAAAGCCCTCAGTAATCAATGCAAAGAAATAGAGGAAAACAAGAGAATGGGAAAGTCTAGAGATCTCTTCAAGAAAATTAGAGATACCAAGTGAACATTTCATGCAAAGCTGGGTTCAATAAAGGACAGAAATTGTATGGACCTAACAGAAGCAGAAGATATTAAGAAGAGGTGGCAAGAATACACAGAAGAACTGTACAAAAAAGACCTTCACGACCCAGATAATCATGATGGTGTGATCCCTCACCTAGAGCCAGACATCCTGGAGTGTGAAGTCAAGTGGGCCTTAGGAAGCATCACTATGAACAAAGCTAGTGGAGGTGATGGAATTCCAGTTGAACTATTTCAAATCCTGAAAGATGATGCTGTGAAAGTGCTACACTCAATATGCCAGCAAATTTGGAAAACTCAGCAGTGGCCACAGGACTGGAAAAGGTCAGTTTTCGTTCCAATCCCTAAGAAAGGCAATCCCAAAGAATGCTCAAACTACCACACAATTGCACTCATCTCACACGCTAGTAAAGTAATGCTCAAAATTCTCCAAGCCAGGCTTCAGCAATACGTGAACCATGAACTTCTAGATGTTCAAGCTGGTTTTAGAAAAGGCAGAGGAACTAGAGATCAAATTGCCAATATCCACTGGATCATTGACAAAGCAAGAGAGTTCCAGAAAAACATCTATTTCTGCTTTATTCAGTATGACAAAGACTTCGACTTTGTGGATCACAATAAACTGTGGAAAATTCTGAAAGAGATGGGAATACCAGACCACCTGACCTGCCTCTTGAGAAACCTGTATGCAGGTCAGGAAGCAAAAGTTAGAACTGGACAAGGAACAACAGACTGGTTGCAAATAGGAAAAGGAGTACATCAAGGCTGTATATTGTCACCCTGCTTATTTAACTTATATGCAGAGTACATCATGAGAAACGCTGGGCTGGAAGAAGCACAAGCTAGAATCAAGATTGCCGGGAGAAATATCAATAACCTCAGATATGCAGATGACACCACCCTTCTGGCAGAGAGTGAAAAGGAACTAAAGAGCCTCTTGATGAAAGTGAAAGAGGAGAGTGAAAAAGTTGGCTTAAAGCTAAACATTCAGAAAACTAAGATCATGGCATCTGGTCCCATCACCTCATAGGAAATAGATGGGGAAACAGTGGAAACAGTGTCAGACTTTATTTTTTGGGGCTCCAAAATCACTGCAGATGGTGACTGCAGCCATGAAATTAAAAGACTCTTACTCCTTGGAAGGAAAGTTATGACCAACCTAGGCATCATATTAAAAAGCAGAGACATTACTTTCCCAACAAAGTTCCATCTAGTTAAGGCTATGGTTTTTCCAGTAGTCATGTATGGATGTGAGAGCTGGACTATAAAGAAGCTGAGTGCCGAAGAATTGATGCTTTTGAACTGTGGGGTGTGGTGTTGGAGAAGACTCTTGAGAGTCCCTTGGACTGCAAGGAGATCCAACCAGTCCATCCTAAAGGAGATCAGTCTTGGGTGTTCATTGGAAGGACTGATGCTGAAGCTGAAACTTCAGTACTTTGGCCACCTCATGTGAAGAGTTGACTCATTGGAAAAGACCCTGATGCTGGGAGGGATTGGGGGCAGGAGGAGAAGAGTACGACAGAGGATGAGATGGTTGGATGGCTTCACCGACTTGATGGATATGGGTTTCAGTGAACTCCGGGAGCTTGTGATGGACAGGTAGGCCTGATGTGCTGCAATTCATGGGGTCGCAAAGAATTGGACACAACTGAGCAACTGAAATGAACTGAACTGAACATTTGTATTATTTACATTGAATATATTTTTTTCCTTAACATTTTTTTGCTTTTTAATCATATCTCATAACCCATCTCTGAATTCACTGACTATATGAATAGGTAGATAACATAAGGTCCATTAGAAAGACTTTTGGTGTAGTGTGTGCTCTTTCTGTTTCTTTCTCAATAGCATTAACTTACATTTTAAAATTGTTAGAATTCATTCTGCTTTTCACAATTCATCAAATAATAGTCTATCTACAAAATGAAAAAGGGATCTTCACATCATTCAAAGGACTACATTTTAAATGTAATAATGGACTTTAAATTCCTATTTTGGTAACATAACTCTTATGATCATTTCTAAATTCTTTTAGTATTATGCCTGCTTAATTTTCCTTTGTGATTTTTAGGTAATTATAGTTTTCCATTGCTGCTACAACAAAATACCAAATATGTAGTGGCAAAGACAATAGAAAGGTATATCTTAGAGTTCTAGAGATCAGAAGTCTGAAAAGGCTCTCCCTGGGTTAATGTGGAGGTGTCAATAGGACTGTGCTTGTAGAGGTTCTAGAGTAGAAACCATTTCATATGTGTTTCAGCTTCCTGAGTGTCCCATTCCCCTTGGCATGTACCTCTTTTGGCATATGGCTTTTCTTGGAAAACCAGACCAGCTGTTCAAGCCTTTCTCAAGCATCATCTCTCTAACACTGACTTCTGCATCCCTCTCTCATTTTCAAGAACCCCAATGATTAAACTGAGGCTCAGTGGTAAAGAATCCACCTGCCAATGCAGAAGACACAGGAGACTCGGGTTCAATCTCTGGGTGGGGAAGATCCCTTGGAGGAGGAAATGGCAACCACTCCAGTAATCTTGCCTAGAGACTTTCATGACAGACGAGCCTGGCAGGGTCAGAGAGAGTCAGACACGACAGCACACATGCACGTTATTAAACTGGCCCCATCTGGATAAACCTGGTACCCTCCCCATTGCCAGGTCAGCTGACTAGCAAAGTTAATTCCATCTGCAACCTTATTCCCCTTTTTCTTGACATAATACTTTAACAGGTTCTATGGATTAGGACATGGACAACTTTAGGGGGTGGGGAGGTGAAGGAGGAAACATTTGTCTCTGCACAACACTGACATTAACAGAGGATGAGATGTTGGATGGCATCACTGATACAATGGACATGTGTTTGAGTAGGCTCCGGGAGTTGGTGGGACAGGTGTGCCGCAGTCCATGGGGTCGCAAAGAGTCAGACACAACTGAGCGGCTGAACTGAACTGAATATTAACCTATCATTCTTAAAGGAAAGACAAAGTTTGTTTTGTAAATAATATTTTTCCTCGGTATTATGTCTTCCTTTCATTCGGGAATTTAGTTAGAAATAAGATTAATAAATATGAATTAAATAGTAAAATGTACCAGTACTACCAATAAGACATACAAACTAATCCTAGTATTTCAATAATACTCAATAATGGCACTTGTGTTGCATCTGACACTAATTTACTATAGTTCTTACCTATCAGAAGATGATTTATATCTGGTTATATTTCCTTAATTCCAGGTCTTTCCCATAAGTATAGAAAAGACTCCACTGTGACACCAATTAAAAGGCTATCATCTCACCATTTCTCTGTATTCCTTTCTCTTCAATGGGCTCCTTGATTAGAACTATTATACTAACTAAAAAATCACTGGGCCACCTTCTTTTAGAATTCTTTAGGCAATTATTTTTTGTTTTTAATTAGTATATAGTATACATTTATTTTTTTTTCATATCTCCAAGTGACCAGTATTCTACATAAAGTGGTTAGGGATTTATTTATCCCCCAAGTTATAAGTTTTCCAAGATTTCATCAAAGACTAATCACTGGAGACAGAAGTCTGCCTGTGTTTCCTCTCTCTTGCACTCTGCTAAGACAAACACACAGACATCCACACAGGAGTGTCCACTAATGATTATTTCGTTGCTTCCACATCAGCTCCCAACCCTAAATCACTTGTATCCACACGGATCTCATTTGCCTGCCAGTCCCTCCTCAAGTTCCCTCCATCAGAAGTACCTCCATCTAGGATGCCCTGCCTTTCTGATACACAATAACAGATGAGACAGAGTAAGGAGCGAAAGGGCATAACTCTCATCTTCCTAGAGAGCAAACAACCAGCAAACTGTGCCCTATTTAAGGGAAGGTGGCTTCACTTCAATATATTTTCAAGATATTTGAAAACTGGAACAGATCCTTTTCAGTCACTTCGCTTTCATCCGCTACAGAAAAGACCAATTTTTAGACTGAGGCAATGAAAACTGAGAAATTTTTACTAGGATGGCCTTCGTGTTGAAGAGCTGAGTGCAGCTTCAACTTCACTTCAGCTAGAACTCTTCCTCTGTATTCATCTAGGGAACTTTGACTCCAAGACACATCAACAGTTGTGCTTCTCCTGAGCTACCACTGCATTTATAGGTGGATAAATCATAGATTATTTTCACAAATTTGATCACATTTTCTTCTTTGTGCCACTACACACTGGGACTGAAGATAGCATGTTTCAAACGTTTTTTAAAAAATTGTCAGAGAGAATTATTGGATCAATCACTGATTTCTGATTGCAGAAAAGTAAATAGTAAAGCATGTAATAACAGTAACACTAATTTGAAAGAGAAACATTTCCAACTAGCAACATTTGAGTCTAGATATAGAGATCATGGACAAAATTCACAAAGAACTCTGCCAGCAAAGAATTGAATCAAGTCTTTCTCTCCCAAAGAAATTTGCTTAATGCTTTTAAAAAATGCTTATTCCCAATATTTTATACTTGTTTACATATTTTTAAACATATAAAGCTTTATCTGTTTCATCTAAGAGACAAGTTTGGGAAGCACACAGATTTTTTGATATAAGTGTTTAAAAAGTTCATTCACACTCAGATGGAGGTGCTGAGTTAAAAAAAAAAAAGAATAAACAATAAATGACTTATTTTTTTCTCCCTCTCATTTCATATCAAATATGTTAAATTCTCTTGATTACACATGATCAGCATCATACATTGGTTGAAGATGACATTTTTCTCACAACTACATCATGGCAAATAGATGGGGAAAAAGTGCAAAAAGTGTCAGATGTTATTTTCTTGGCCACCTGAAGCAAAGAGCTGACTCATTAGAAAAGACTCTGATGCTGGGAAAGAATGAAGGCAAGAGGAGAAGGGAACAATAGAGGACGAGATGGTTGGATGGCATCAACAACTCAATGGACATGAGTTTGAGCAAGCTCCAGGAGATGGTAAGGACAGGGAAGCCTGGAGTGCTGCAGTCCATGGGTCCAAAGATTCGGACACAACTGAGCAACTGAACAACAACAACTATTTTCTCAGGTTCCAAAATTACTGCAGACACTGACTACAGTCGTAAAATTAAAGGACACTTGCTCCTTGGAAGAAAAGCTTTAACAAAGCTAGACAGCATATTAAAAAACAGAGACATTACTTTGCTGACAAAGGTCCACATAGTTAAAGCTCTGATTTTTCCAGCAGTCATGCATGGATGTGAGAGTTGGACCATAAAGAAGGCTGAGTGCCAAAGAACTGATGCTTTTGAACTGTGGTGCTGGAGAAAACTCTTGAGAGTCCCTTGGACTGCAAGGAGATCAAACCAATCAATCCTAAAGGAAATCAATCCTGAATATTCATTGGAAAGACTGATGCTGAAGCTGAAGCCCCAATAGTTTGGCCACCTGATGCGAACAGCCAACTCATTGGAAAGGACCCTAGTGCTGGGAAAGACTGTGGGCAGGAAGACAAGGGGGTGACAGAGGATGAGACGATTGGATGGCATCACTGACTCAATGGACATAACTTTCAGCAAGCTCTGGGAGACAGTGAAGGACAGAGAAGCTTGGCATCTTATAGCCCTTTGAGTCACAAAGAATTGGACATGATTTAGTGACTAAGCAACAACAAAATCATTATTCATCAAAATGGCCTTCCTGACTTTAGTTTTGCTGCCTTCAAGTCAGACCTCAACATTGGTGAGAAGTGGTCATTCTAAAACACTCATCTTAAGATCCTCCAGGAGCTTCTCATCATCTGTGGGATAAAGTCAACTCTCTCTAGCAAGAGATTTAGCCCCACCTAACTTTCTTATCTCAACTCCTGCCTCTCTTCCACATGCCTCCCTGTTCTGACTCACAGTCAGTAAAGACACAACACGTCTTGCCTTTTCCTGAATTTAATTTGTGCTCTTTGCTGCCCATGTTTTCACACATGTTAATCCATTGGTCCAGTATGCCTTTACTAACCTGTAAACACGGGGAACCGTGGTTCAGAACAAAAGGAACATCAAAAATGCCACCCCTCATAGTCCCTTCCCAATCTTCTGATGTCAGCTGATGCTGGATGCACAATTTCTTATGGGCTTTGATTGATTTTGTGCCAGCACCTTGCCTTAAGTATGCTGTGCCTTCTTGCTTTCTGCCTAGGGTTTTCTCCAGCGCCAGAGAAAAGATGGAACCCTGGCAGAATTGCAGAGCTAATATTCTGGTGGCAGCTCTCAAACAATGGAGCACAGCAGCTAATGGAAAAATGTTTCTTCCTCTTGTCCTTTAGGCAGCTAATTCAGGGAAGCTGTCTACATGGTTCTCAAGAGGCTGCAGAGACGTAAAGGCTCCACCGCACCCAACAGCATACCTTTATACTGGCTTTTTCTCCATACCTGCCACACTCTTTCCTGTTCCTTGGGATTACCATCAAAGTCAACTACTTGTATTCTCCAGTGTGTATCAGACTCTGCTTTGGAAGAATCTGACAAAGCTAAGACAAGGCCTGCAACACAACCTGTTTCTGTGCTCCCAGGTCCCTGAACCTACTTCTATTACAGAACCTAGCACAGAAATTTCTTTAAGTGTGAAGTTTCCTTTATTTATCCTGAAACTCTAGTCCCTGACAAACTACAGGTGCTCAGTCAATGATGATTAAATAAATGAACTCATAGTTCTCATTTATGGACTTTTTGTTAAACTTCAAATTTTAGCAAACAGACCTGTAAAACACACCTATAAGTATTATAGAACCTAGTACTAAACATCAGCTCAAAAATGTTTGTGGAATGAAACAAAATAAAGGAAGCTGATTCACCGAAAGAAGAGACACTGGCCAAAGTCTGGAAATTAGATATGCTGCCCCAGTGTAACTTCTGATAAGTTGTGAGAGAGAAAGAAAAACAAGACAGGTAACTTTTCCCAACTTTCACATCGAGAGATATTAACCTAGGGAGGGGAAAAATGTGTAGTCTGAAGAAAAAAGGGAAGTAAGTGTGACTTTCACCTCCCTCAGACAGAGTCAGCCTTGCTGCAAAGCAGGCTCAAGACAGCCCTGCCTGGACATATCACTAGCACTCTAACCACTGACATTTTTATTTTTCAAGATCAATCAGTTCAGTTCAGTCGCTCAGTCGTGTCCGACTCTTTGCGATCCCATGAACCACAGCACGCCAGACCTCCCTGTCCATCACCAACTGCCAGAGTCTACCCAAACCCATGTCCATTGAGTCAGTGATGCGATCCAACCATCTCATCCTCTGCCGTCACCTTCTCCTCCTGCCCTCGATCAAGATCCATAGCTATATATAAATGGTGCTTCCCAAGTTTTATTCTCTTTTAAAGTTTCAAGAAAACATTACAGGAGAGGACAGATACTGATGTTTTGCTGGGTCATGCACAGTTCCACGTCCCTTTGACCCTCTGATTGCGACAGCCAGTGTGATGGTCACTCATGGTCTCCTTACACAATATTCACCATCCACCAATGAAACATTATGAGATTTGCAATAATCAGCCCAGAGTCTCCTGACCATCCCTCTATTGGCGTTCTGAAGGTCTGAAAGCAAATTCTATGTTTGTGTGATTACACATAGAACACAAGAAAACTTTTTACTTGAAGGTAAAACTCATGCATATTCTTACAACTATGTCAGAAATAGCTTTAAACTAATATTGCTTTTCAGATGTAAATGTGGATTCCAGTATCACGGTTAGTGTGCACAGAAGTATACCTTATCAAGGTTTGGAGAAAATATTACTAGTAATTGTATAAAAATGTGAAAGTATGTGAACAGCATCATTACAAACATAGAAGACAAACTTGAAGTACTTTTATAATCATGTTGTACTTCAAATGACCTGAAATATTGTATATAATAAACATTTCAAAATTATTTAGTTAATTCCCAAAATATTTATTGTAGCATTTCTATTTTTTATGGAAAAATAATTTATCCAGTTGTAACTTTTTCAGGGGGCTTCCCTGGTGGCTCAGTGGTCAAGAATCCACCTGCCAATGCATGAGATGTGGGTTTGATCCCTGGTCTGCAGAGTTCCCCTGGAAAAGGAAATGGCAACCCACTCCAGTATTCTTGCCTGGGAAATCTCATGGACAGAGGAGCCTGGTGGGCTACAGTCCATGGGGTCACAAAGAATCAGACATGAGTGAGTGACTGAACAACAAATTTTTCAGGTTAGGGAAATAATTTATTTACCTTAAATATTCATGAAGATAAATCGGTATGGTAAAAATTATTAAAATACAAAGCAAAAGTTCTACCCACACTTATACATATGACTAGAGAAAAAGGACAATAAACCTTTCATCTAGAATTCTGGGAGTAAATAGAATTCTCTTGATTTCCTGCCCTAGGTTTGCAATGGAGTTTAGAGGCAAGGGAAAAGGCTAGATACTTTTGTCAAACTGGGTATATGAAAAAGATTGTAAAGATTTATATTTTTTAAAGTCCTTGGCTGAAGTAATAAATCACTAACATTTTATTCATCGAAAAGCAAGTATTAGCCAATATTAGCTCAAATACTCAAATTTCCACTCACTCCTAAGAAATGGTTCCACACTTAGTCATTCTTCACACACACACCCTCTTTCTCTTACCCTTCTCACACTGAAATTGTTAATTTTTTTCTCCATTATCACATTTGCAATCTGGTTCAGACCTTCAGTGATCTCTCACCTACACTTGTGCTTAAATTTCTTAATTGGAACTCCTGTCTCTAATTTCTTATTTCCACATGTGTCATGAGAGTTTTCTTTCTAAAATCAAATGTGATTTCACCACACCTCTGCTGAAAAATGGTCAATATGTCCATATTGCTACCAAGTAGAGTTCAAATTCACATCATACAGAGAGTCATCCACCACATGGCGCATGCCACTTCCCCGCTTCACTTCTTAGTATCTATCCCTTTTGGGTTCTCAGCAAGGCACTAAAGACACAAAAGTGACTGCAATAGCCATTGCTCTTAGTGAGCTCATAGTCTGACTGGGGAGATGGACAATCAGATCACTATAAACACAGTCTGGCTAGGGCAAGGCCAGGAAGGTGTGGGGAGATGGACAATCAGATCACTATAAACACAGTCTGGCTAGGGCAAGGCCAGGTAGGTGCACACGCGAGCAAAGAGAAAGGATATATAATATGTCAGACTGGGAGGAGGAGAGGTTTCAGGAGGACTTCCTGGAGGAGGCAGTGCCTGTGTGAAATAGTGACGCAAAAACAAGACTAGGTAAGAGGAGAAAAAGGCACAGGAGAACAGCACAATGGCACCAAGGTAGGAAAAGCCTGGTCACACACAGTTTGGTGCTGCTGATGTTCAAATAACCCTTCTGTAAAGCTTTTCACTATCTTCTCATTGACGCTCAGTGTTCTCACTTCACTTTATACCAACATCCATTGCAGTATCTATCACATTCTTTCTAATACTTTGACTGACATGCCATGACCATCATTCATCTTTGTCTCTCAAACCCACAGTGTGACCCGCATAGGAATTCTGTGCATATAGGGGCTGCATAAGACTGGGTGGTTCAATGGGGCGGGGCTGGAAATTTAAAATCTTCTATTGTGGACTCGCAGAGAAACTGGGAGAAAAAGTCCCTGTTGTTAAGAAGCACATGCTCATATATTATCCCTTTTGAATATTATGTTAAATCTTGAAAATTTTAGAAATTAGAGCCTAAAAGACTAAATTCAAGAAACATATACCCAAGAACTTAATATTTGGGGTCTCAAACTATAGTGAGATTGGTTATAATAAAAAAAACAGATGACCCTTCCCCAGTTTTTGGAAACTGCTCTAATTTCTGAACCCACTGATTTTCCAGGAGGTTCATCTATGTCTCAGTTTCCAGAACCAGCCTGACTTAAATCTCTAGACACTTAAGCAACTTCAAATGCCTACCTACAACATATCTATAATGGACCTCTCACCTATTTCTCTGTCCATAACGTGTCCTTAATTCCCTTCTCTTTGGAGTCAGACCTGAAAAACATTAGACACCACATCACCTTCCTGTGAGGCTCATCATGGAAGTGCCTGGGAACTGATCACTAGGCATCTAGCTTTTGATCTAAGTCTCCCATAAGATTTGTCTATTAATGAGCTAATGGTACCCACCTGGCTCACAGAATCATCTCCTTGCCTTACGTGCTCCACAGTACACATATAAACCTATAAACCCCTGTGTGACTTACATGGCTCTGTCCCAAGAGGGTGCTTTCCAGCCTACATTCCAGAGATGCAGTTCCCTGGCCCGAGGTGCCTCAACTTGTACACCTAGGATCCTGCCTTGAATTCTGCTCCTCAGGGCCAAGTACCTGTGCCTGCTTACTAGGTTGGGCCAGTGATATGTTCCTGTGGAAATAAATCCCCTCCTTAATGGTCACCCAGGATGCCTGTCAGTACTATCATGGCCCTGTCTCCCTGGCTCACAGGTGTGTGTGTGTGTGTGTGTGTCTGTGTGTACTATCATGGCCCTGTCTCCCTGGCTCACAGGTGTGTGTGTGTGTGTGAGTACTATCATGGCCCTGTCTCCCTGGCTCACAGGTGTGTGTGTGTGTGTGTGTGTGTGTGTGTGTACTATCATGGCCCTGTCTCCCTGGCTCACAGGTGTGTGTGTGTGTGTGTGTTGGTAGTGGTTTCCACTGGATTCCTGAGGAAAATCTCTCATGGATCTCATCTACATGGTTACCTGCCTTTTGGTAAAACCTCGGTGTAGACCTCTGGTGCCACTGAGCTGTCTCACCAGTGCTACACATCTCAGATAATACTTCTTTCTGCTGCCTGTTAAGAGATGTATATCCTTAGCCCAAATCTGAATACAGAGATAGTGAATAAGGAGCAAAAGTCGCTCAGTCATGTCTGACTCTTTGCTACCCTGTGGATTGTAGCCCGCCAGGCTCCTCTGTCAGTGGAGTTCTTCAGGCAAGAATACTGGAGTGGGTAGCTGTTCCCTTCTCCAGGGGATTTTCCTGACCTAAGAATTGAACTGGAGTCTCCTGCACTGCAGGCAGATTCAAAGATAACAAAGTTTAAATATGACACAAACTCTATAAAGAGTTTTTAGAAAACATGTGAATATACAGAATAGTATGATGTCATGACCTCAACCCATAAGCAAAAATTTCACTTATCATTTATAATGAGGACCTTAAGAAACACTACACCAGCTTATCATTTTATAAAAGTCCATCAATAAGTGACATGCAAATCATTTTTCAGAAGTCTACATCCATATTAGAAAATAGGGAAAATACTTTTCAAAAACTATTATGCATGGGCCATTGTTAGCAATCTTCTTATCTTACAGAAACTATCTTTTAAGCATTTGACAGCCAGTTAGAAATATAAATAAGCACTCCAAAATCTTGAGATTCCAGATGAATCTATTAGGGCTTTCAAATGATCATTCCTACCTGTAACTTCTCCCTTCAGTGTATTCTATGCATTGCCATGAGTTTTTTTATTTAAAGCTTCAATTTTATCATGCTATTTCTCTCATCAAAAATTCTCAAGGACTTCCCTGGTGGTACAATGGATAAGAAAACCCCTGCCAAAGCAGGGGACACGGGTTAGATCCCAGGTCTGGGGAGATTCCACATGCTGCAGAGCAACTAAGCCTATGTGTCATGACTACTGAGCCCACATGCCTAAAGCCTTTGTCCTAAAACAAGAGAAACCACTGCAATGAGAAGCCTGTGCACCACACAGAAGAGTGGCCCTCCCACACGGCAACTAGAGAAAGTCCATGTGTAGCAACAAAGACCCAGTGCAGCCAAAAATAAATGAATACATTATTTTAAAAAATTTCAAGGATCTCATTAAATTTCCCTATTGTATGTAGATCCCAGACAATCAACCCCTAGCTGTAACTATTTATTCTTCTCTAGAATTATTGTTTATAATACTCATACAACTCTTTATTTATGAATGCATTGATTTTCTTATTTGATTATTAAATAACTAAAATATTAGTCATAATAAGTGATTTTAAAAATTCATTCATTCATCTCCCCTTATCAGTCTATAAACTGAAGGGCAGTTGAGGAGAGGCCCAAATGACTGCAGAATTCAATTATGTTTCTTTATATAGAGCCTCACATTAGAGGGCCTCCTTTAGCACTACATGTCAAACAAAATCAATAGCAAATCAGCTGATTGCCTCACTAACTGGCTAAAGTTTGTAACAAGACCTGCATGAACAATATATTGTAGAAAAAAGTGTGAAATATGTTTCACTAACTTGAAAAAAGGCAACTGAAAGTCATGCAGTTCCCTAGCTTATACTCTCCTCATAAAGTCAAAGCCTATATAGACTCAGCTTCATACCAGGTATGGCTCTTTGACACAAGGGCAGAGCATCTCTAAGCCTGACTGGCTACATCGCCACACAGACTGTAGTCACAAGAGAGGCAGATATCTCAGTACCATTCAACATCATCCATTAAAAGCAAGTTGTGGCTCAGTGAGTGCAGAATCCTCTTTATAGCTCACATTTAATGTTAAACAAGAGGCCCGCTTCCTTTATTCTCAGTTAAATGGCTCTATAGTAAGACAGTAGTGGCTTCCCTGGTGATTCAGTGTGAAAAGAGAACCCACCTGCCAATGATGAGACCGGGTTTGACCCCTGGGTCAGGAAGATCCCCTGGAGAAGGAAGTGGCAACCTACTCCAGTATTCTTGCCTGGGAAATTCCATGAACAGAGATGCCTGATAGGCCTACTGTCTATGGGATTGCAGAGTTAAACATGAATTAGCGACTAAACAAAATAGTAAGAAGATAGTGCGATATTTTATTGAATGCCAGTAGCATCCCACTTTCCTTTACAATTATACACTGGCCTTAGATTTTCTTTTTAAAATCCTTCATACTTTGTTGCTAAACAAGCACATAAAAGGAAAAAAAATCCTAACATTTATTTTATAAACTTAATTCTCAAAGGAGAGATAGCCAAATACCTGACTTTTGCTAGCTTTCTTTCAGATACATGTCTTTTATAAACACTGAGAACTAGTCAACTTGAGTAGTAAAAATGCTGTTTGGTTCCTTTCTCAATCTCAGAGGGAATATTTCATTTGGAATTTGTCATTAAAAAATAATGATGTGGAAGGTATTACTTTTACAGTTTTCTTTAAATATGGTGGAATTATTTAAGTAATGTGAGAATGAGTACGATCTAGAAAAAAGTCTTTAGATTTGAGACTAGATGGTTCATTATCATGACAGCAAAGAACATCTCCAAGGTGAATGACCTATATGCTGAACTTGTTTTAATTTTTAAAAGCCACTACCAATTGAAAATATTCCGCTTTAGTTGAATCTGTTTGAGCTGAACCAAAAGAAGCCTTTTTAAAAACATTTCTTTAAACCTTTAGAACAGTACCCTTGCTGCTGGCCTCTCTGAAACAATAGCAGGATTCTGTGTGGCTGGTCCTTTGTGAATACAAGGTGCATGCATATGGACATGGTGGTTTCTGCATGCTAGGAAGACATGCTCTGTCATACCAACATCTTAAGTACAAAGTTTTCTAGAATTATTTCATTTCTTAGAACTCCAAGTCTAATTTCAATCACCCTTGGACGAATTTGTCCCTCCAGCAATGGTTAAGTTATGATTTATCTGCTAACCAAAGGCCACATTAAGGTCCATTCATACGATATTGGAAGACTCAGGTAAGACAAAAAATTAAGCTTATTCCAGTTGTCAATAGAAAGGTAAGAAAGATTTTTAAGAATAAGAATGGTAGTTCTAAGTTTCGGTTATTCGATACATTTCACAAGAGAACAGGAAAGAAAAAAAGACTATATCTACAATGTAATTTAAAGGTCTACTCTCCTACTTATATATATATTTTTTTCATGATGCCTCGAGAAAATACACATTTCCTCCTAATCTTTATGTACATACTTTTGGTGTATCAAACACTTTTACTTGAGATATGCAATCTCATATCATTGCCTGCAACTATTGTTCTTATGATCAAGGGAATGAGCCACTGACAATCGAACCAAAAAAATCTGTTTCATATCCAATTTTAGAATCTAAAGTATGGCTTCTGAATGGAAGAAAAGATATCTTCTTGAGTCTACATTTAAGTATAGTTAAGGTTACATTATGAGAAAAGCTTTATCATTTTCATCCACATATGGTACAAAAATAAGATTTAAACATTTTGTTATCTCTAGCTTTAATATCTGCCTTTACAAAAATTTTAAAATATTTCTTTTGAAGAAGAATTACATACTTGCATTCAAACTTAAAAGTCTAATATGCAAATGGAAGTTTAGGAAACATACTTTTAACTATGGGTTTATAAACTATATGAAGAGATCTTTATTTATAATGATAGGCCTTTTTCCAGGATAAATGTCTTAACATAGCTTCCCTTTTTTTTTAATGTTGACTTTCAGTATGGGGTTGGGATAATAAAAGCTAGTTTACATGAGGTTTGTATTTTTCAATGTCTGTTTTTGAAACACTTTGTAAACTTAACACAGACAGTACTATAGTTTATGGTCTATGATTTATTATAATCTTTCAGGTCAGAGTTACTTTCATAAGTTAAGAAATAAAATTCCTAAGAGAATAATATGTGGTACAGAAATAACTTTAAACAAGAAACTTGATGTACAACAAAGTGACCAGGATCAGGGCTAGATAAGATAGAAGGAAATATACTGAAAAAGGAAGAAAACGAAAAGAATATGCTATGGCTTAAGCCCAAATTCCTCCACGACTCAATGATAAAACTAAATCTGAGGGCAACTTAATAGTAGTCAGTAATTATAAACTGAAATAACAAATGAATAGGTGAGAGATGGATGGATGTCTGGTGATCCTTGGCCATCTTGCATAAGTAGTCCAAACCCCTTAGACAAATTCCATGTGATATGCTTCTTCCACCTGTGAATAACTGGACTCAATCACAGGCATTAGGAGAACACTGGATGGAACACTTAGATTGCTATAAGGGGAGGGAAAAAGCTTGAAAGTTCTTGTTGATGAAAAATTTTGTACACTTGATAATGTGTAATATTTCTAACAATCAACATAGAAGTCCTGCCTTAGAGAGAAACATTTACATTGGATGTTGTCACTATCAATCATCTTTCAGTAAAAGGAGAGAAAAAGTGAAAGTGAGGTTGCCCAGTCATGTCCGATTCTTTGCAAACCCATGGGCTGGCTGTAGCCCGCCGGGCTCCTCTGTCCATGGAATTCTCCAGGCAAGAATACTGGAATGGGTAGCCATTCCCTTCTCCAGGGGATCTTTCCAACTCAGGGATAAAACCCAGGTCTCCTGCACTGCAGGCAGATTCTTTACTGTCTAAGCCACCAAGGAAGCCCATAAAAGGAGAGAGGAGGATGATAATTTTTTTAAGTTCTTTCTAAGATGTGTTGGAAATGGGGGACAGAGAAATTATATATTCACTACTTGAAAACATGAAACATCAAGGAAAGGACATCAACAGCAAGAAGGGTCTTCACAACTTTCAAAACAAAGAAGCCTTAGTAATAAAACTATAGCACTAGGGAAAGCAATAGTAATTTAGTGCCCATTCTACTACCTTCCAGTTTTATGACCTTGGCCAAGTCACTTGATTAGTCTGGGTCTAAAAATGAATCTGAAGATGAGGGCCTATGGTGGTTCATTCCAATGCTAAATCTGGTGATCCTGAGTCCACAGTTACATCTCAAAATTTCCCTGGCATTTCAGAAGCTTCCCAAGGCTATCAAATTTAGTATACATTTATAAAATATTCATAGTAGTAAGTTTTTAAACATAACACTACCACATGTGTAAAGAGATGTCTTCATTAAAGTTTCTCTTAAGTGGTTCCTTCCCAAGGTAGTGGGCTGCCCAGGTTGCTCAGTAATAATCTACCCGCCCACAAAGGAGACAGTTTGATCCCTGGGTCAGGAAGGTACCCTGGAGAATGGAATGCAACCCACTCCAGTATTCTTGCCTGGAGGATCCCATGGACAGAAGAGCTTGGCAGGCTACAGTCTTCAGGGTCACAAAGAGTCAGACACAACTAAACAACTAACTGCTCCCAAGGTAGTGGAAGCTGAAAAAAACCTTAGAAATTCATTTAGAATTAGTGATCATTCTACCTGACTACTAAATTTAAGAATCCAACAATTCTCCTTTTAAAATAACAAAATATTTTACTTTAAATATCTGAAGTATTATTTAATCATTTTCATCTATATGCATAAATTCACCTTAAAATAACTCTTTTTTTAGAAATATGGAATGAGACTATTACCAATATTTATCAAGCAATGTTTACTCTTCTAAGAGTGTGGGAAGAGAATGAGAAGGTCTAGCAACATAAAAGAGATTGATTGCACATATTATGTAATACAGATTTGGAAGACAGGGTGGCAAAATTGTATTATTACAGAAACAAGCTGTTCTTTAGGAGCAAGAACAGTGAATTTTCTGGTTTTATCCTTCCAGTCCCACTATGCTTCTGGCATCACATAACTGCTGCCAATCAATTTTATCCAGAAGGTGGGATAAAATGCCAAATTATATTTTTTGGCAATATTGCAGGGATTCTGACTTTTTTTTCTTTTCCCTCTTTAAAACTGTATCACATGAGCTAGGTTTATTTTGAAATATGCATGAAAAACAAGTCAGATTTTATGAAATTGGCCCCTCTTAGAGTTAAACTTTTTTGAAGATGCTTCATATAATTCCATTTGTTCATTTTATTATTTTTAATCTTGTGTATAAATCTGTCCTCTAAAAAGAGCTTCAAAATTTCACCATGCTCTGATATTACTATAGAAATACTATATTTATTGAAAGATAGAGGTTAATATATTAATTAAATAAATGTCTTGTTAATTGTAAGAAATGCTAGAGGAAAAAAAACCTAAAAATGATATTAAAGATCACTCAATGAAGTTCATCATTTTATTTATCAAAAATGAATGATAATAAAAATATATAGCGTTTTACCACTTGTATAATACATAAGCATAAACACATATGTTTTCATTTATTCTCACAACTACTGCTCTAGACAAGTAATATCATCCTCCTATAACACATAAAATTTAGGGATGACAAATGACACAAACTAAATCAGAGAACTCTCAAACTATGTGATGATTATCATTCCTAAATTATTTCTAGAGGATCAGCTACTTCAACTGATATCAAAAGATATATTCAATTATATAACTATGTAAAGTTCTACTAATTTTTAGTGATCTCATATGTGTTTGTTCAAGAAATTGCTGCAAAAGCAAGGTGAATACATTAAAAATGAAAAGTATGTATTAAATATAATACAATTATTGTACATCAGAAATTTTCTATATTTTTAGCAGCACATGTTCATCTTCAACATTTACCTCTCTAATCCTTCCTAAGGAATTGGTGACAATATAAACAAAAGTTTAAACTTAAGGATATTCATCATAACATTATTTATAATACAAAAAATTAAACTAAACTGTCTTATTTTATTCACAAGTAAGTTGAGACACGTGATTTGATCATAGACACAGAAGTAGCTAGGAACCGATTTGGGACTTAGCTGCATGTTAACTATCTCTTGATATAGAACTCTAACAGGATGTTATACTGCAGAATCTATGGTTTTCCCAGTTGTTTGTTGGATATGGGTACAGATTTATGTATAATTGTGATTAAAATTATTAATCTTTTAAAAGAAAGGGGAGGAAAAATAGATTATAGCTAGTAAGTTATTATGCTTCCATATGTATCAAATGCTAGATGATAGACTTCATATTAAATATATTATCAAGGTAGAAAAGAAACATACTGTAACACAATAAAGTTTATATATGACAAGCCTACAGCTAACATCATACTCAGTGGTGAAAAGCTGAGGCTTTTCCACTAAGGTTGGGAGAAAGACATGTATGCTCACTCTCATCATTTCTACTCAACACAGTATAGAAATCCTAGCCAGAGTGAGAATAACATATATATTTGTTATAAAAGGTGATGACCTAGCTGAAAGAGTGTCTGACCTCCAAAATACATCTAGTAATAAAAATATAAGGAGCATAATAAGAGTGTATAAGGCTATCTAAGAGTGAAAAAGGACTGACTCATCGGAAAAGATCCTAAAGCTGGCAAAGACTGAAGGCAGGAGGAGAAGGGGACAACAGAGGATAAGATGGTTGGATAGCATCACCAACTCGATGGACATGAGTTTGAGCAAGCTCTGGGAGTTCGGGAGGGACTGGGAAGCCTGGTGTGCTGTGGTCCGTGGGGTCGCAAAGAGTCGGACACAACACAGAGACTGGACTGAACTGAACGGAAGCATATCTACAACACAGATGGGTTCATGGCATTTGCCCATGTCTACACTCTTACATGGATCAATCCTAATGGTTGATTCAGTTCAAAATGGTCAACATGATTAGTTGATTGCATAAAATGTAGAACTTGTGTTACTAACATGTTCTATTCTGGTCATGGCTATAAAAAACAGTCTCTACTCCCTGAATGTTAGCATGTATGCTGCTGCTAAGTCGCTTCAGTCGTGTTCGACTCTGTGTGGCCCCACAGACAGCAGCCCACCAGGCTCCCCCATCCCTGGGATTCTCCAGACAAGAACACTGGAGTGGGTTGCCATTTCCTTCCCCAATGCATGAAAGTGAAAAGTGAAAGTGAAGTCGCTCAGTTGTGTCCAACTCTTAGTGACCCCATGGACTGCAGCCTACCAGGCTCCTCCGTCCATGGGTTTTTCAGGCAAGAGTACTGGAGTGGGTTGCCATTGCCTTCTCCAGTTAGCATGTATAAACATGTTTAAACATAGAATTTTAAGACTAAAAAAATTAAGAACTGATATTTACTATAATTATTAACTCCCAAATCCAAAACATCATCTGCCTCTTCTTGACATAATAATCAGGATGACTTTTAACAATCCAACAGAAATTAATTACTAAAATGGTACTCATGAATATTAATTTTTCTTAAGTGACACAAGCCTTATGTATATTACACATATTCATCCTTTGTGAGCTCGTTGACAGAAATGATTATGTCCCTTCACAAAATTTCTAAATCTTCATTACTTAGATCAGTTCCAACCAAAGAGAAGGTGTACAATATATGTTTGTTGAAGTAAAAAGGAATCTCCTTCTAGATCTACAAACAATGCTTAAAAATAGGTTATATCAGAGTTTTCTAGCTATCCACCAAAATCTGTTTTCTCTCGTTGTCAGCACAGGTGGACTATATTCTACTGATACATTTTCCAGTCTACCTTGAATTAGTAGTAGTCAGCATACAATTAAGGGAGAGGGAAAATAATGCATGCTAATTCAAACTGGGAATGGATATGTCCCTTAGACAATGATGAGGCTGCAAAATGGGAGGAGTCTGAATCCCTTAATCACTCTTTGGAGGAAACTCATTTAGCAGCCCAAAATATCCATGTGAATGACAAATAGGCATATATTATCTTTGAGTAATTTTATAGAAATGAAGTCTGTGGTATTTAATACATATATGATTAGTAGGTATTTATTGAATAAATTAATTCATTTTTGTGGTTTGATTTTTTAAAACAACTCAAACTACACTCAAACAAATCAATCCAAGCCTGTGTCCCAACCACTAATGCCAAAGAAGCTGAAGTTGAACTGTTCTATGAAGACCTACAAGAGCTTCTAGAACTAACACCCAAAAAACGATGTCCTTTTCATCATAGGGGACTGGAATGCAAAAGTAGGAAGTCAAGAGATACCTGGAGTAACAGGCAAGTTTGGCCTTGTAGTACAAAATGAAGCAGGACAAAGGCTAATAGAGTTTTGCCAAGAGAAAGCACTGGCCGTGGCAAACACCTTCTTCCAACAACACAAGAGAAGACTCTAACATGGACATCAGCAGATGGTCAATACTGAAATCAGATTGATTATATTCTTTGCAGCTGAAGATGAAGAAACTCTATACAGTCAGCAAAAACAACACTGGGAGCTAACTGTGGCTCAGATCATGAACTTATTACCAAATTCAGACTTAAATTGAAGAAAGTAGGGAAAATCACTACACCATTCAGGTATGACTTAAATAAAATCCCTTACGATTGATTATACAGTGGAAGTGAGAAATAGATTCAAGGGATTAGATCTGATAGAGTGCCTAAAAAACTATAAACGGAGGTTCTTAACATTGTACAGGAGGCAGTAATCAAAACCATACCCAAGAAAAAGAAATGGCAAAAGGCTAAATGGTTATCTGAGGAGGCCTTACAAATAGCTGAGAAAAAAAGAGAAGGAAAAGGTAAAGGATAAAAGGAAAGATATATCCATCTGAATGCAGAGTTCCAAAGAATAGCAGGAGAGGTAAGAAACCCTTCCGAAGTGAGCAATGCAAAGAAATAGAGGAAAACAATAGAATGAGAAAGACTAGAGATCTCTTCAAGAAAATTAGAGATACCAAGGGAACATTTGTTGCAAAGATGGGCATAATAAAGGACAGAAATAGTATGGACCTAGCAGAAGACATTACTTCTCCAGGGGAACTGTCCAATCCAGGAATTGAATCCAGGTCTCCCACATTGCAGGCAGATGCTTCACTGACTGAGCTATGTAGGAAGCCCCAAGAATAGACAGAAGTATACAAAAAAGATCTTCACAACCCAGATAACCTTGTGGTTATCTGGTGTGATCACTCACCTAGAGCCAGACATCCAGAAGTTGAAGTCAAGTGGGCATTAGAAAGCATCACTATGAACAAAGTTAGTGGAGGTGATGGAATTCCAGCTGAGCTATTTCAAATTCTAAAAGATGAAGCTGTTAAAGTGTTGCACTCAATATGCCAGCAAGTCTGGAAAACACAGCAGTGGCCATAGGATTGGAAAAGGTTACTTTTCATTCCCATCCTGAAGAATGGCAATGCTAAAGAATGTTCAAACTACCGTACAATTGCACTCATTTCACATGCTAGCAAAGTAATGCTCAAAATCCTCCAAGTTGGGCTTCAACAGTATGTGAGCCCAGAACTTTCAGATGGACAAGCTGGTTTTAGAAAAGGCAGAGGAACCAGAGATTCCTCTGGTTCCTGGAAATTGTCAACAACTGCTAGATCATAGAAAAAACAAGAGAATTCCAGAAAAACATCTACCTCTGCTTCACTGAGTATGATAAAGCCTTTGACTGTGTAGATCACAGTTAAAAAGACGGGAATACCAGACCACCTTACCTGCCTCCTGTGAAACATGTATACAGGTCAAGAAGCAACAGGTAGAACCAGTCATGGAACAACAGACTGGTTCCAAACTGGGAAAGAGATATGTCAAGGCTGTATATCATCACCCTGCTTATTTATCTTATATGCTGAGTACATCATGCGAAATGCCAGCCTGGATGAAGCACAAGCTGGAATCAAGACTGCCGGGAGAAATATCAATAACCTCAGATATGCAGATGACACCACCCTTATGACAGAAAACGAAGAGGAACTAACAATTCTCTTGATGAAGGTTCACCTTCATTAGAGGAGAGTGAAAGAGCTCACTTAAAACCCAACATTCAAAAAACAAAGATCATGGCATCTGGTTCCATCATGTCATGGCATCCAGTTCTATCACTTCATGGCATATAGATGGGGAAACAATGGAAACAGTGACAGACATTATTTTCTGGTGGACGGTGTCCAAAATCAGTGGATGATGACTGCAGTCATGAAATTAAAACATGCTTGCTCCTTGGAAGGAAAGCAATGACAAACCTAAATAGCATATTAAAAATGCAGAGACATTACTTTGCTGACAAAGGTCCATATTGTCAAAGCTATGGTTTTTCCATTAGTCCTGTATGGATGTGTTAGCTGGACAATAAAAAAGGCTAATCTCCAAAGAATATGCCTTCAAACTGTGGTGCTGGAGAAGACTCTTGAGAGTCCCTTGGACAGCAAGATCAAATTTGTCAATTCTAAAGGAAATCAACCCTGAATATTCATTGGAAGGACTGATGCTAAAGCTCCAATATGTTGTCCACCTGACGCAAAGAGCTGATTCATTAGAAAAGACCCTGACGCTGGCAATGATTGAAGACAGGAGGAGAAGGGAATGATACAAGATGAGATGGCTTGACGTCCTCAATGATTCAACGGAGATGAGTTTGAGCAAGCTCCAGGAGATGGTGAAGGACTTGGAAGGCTGGCGTGCTGCAGTCCATGGGGTTGCAAAGAGTTGTATAGGACTGAGTGACTGAACTGACTGAAACCTACAGAAAAGTGTTAATAATAACTGTACTAGAAATCCCAATACCCCTATTATCCAGAACCCCTAATTACTAGCATTTTGCCCTCAGTTGCTCTCTCTGCCCACATGTTTGAGTGTGTGTAATTTTTTCCCTGGCATGGTGGTATAGTAACCTTAGCAATACTCCAATGTGTACCTCCCCAAAACAAAAGGATTCTCCTACACTGACACAATACAATTCAGAATCAGCAAGTTAACTGTGATATGACACTAACAACCAAAGCAAAATACATAAATTTATTATATATTTATTGTTCATTCAATCGTTTTTTCAGTATGAGAAATATAATCATTCTGGCTACGTGTTTCACCCACCATCTCAGGACCCGTCTGTCCCTCTCCCACTTTCTTTGTGGGCACATTTCATTTAACCTCTGCTGGGCAACCCCTTCCTGCAGCCTTGCTCAGACATCTGGCACCCAAGTTAGCATGTCTCCATGCCAAAAGGGAAGGGAATTGAGGAAAGAAAAGAAAAATGAGAAGAGCAAGAAAAGAATTAATTAAAGCTACCTGAAAGGAAATGTTAGCAAATGACATTTTTGAAAGTCAGTAGCAAAAATTTCTGGGGACTGCCTAATGTGGACATTTATATTTCTCTCAAAACTCTATCTGAATTGAAAGGAAGAGTTGAAAGGGCTGAGAAATCAGAGTTGGCTGCCTGGACTTATAATTCTCTTTAATGACCAGCATCTTTTTGTTGCCTCTCTAAATAACAGGGTTTGGCACACAAAGATGAACACTTCACTCAGCTTGAAATCTCAATCTTTCTTCTCATTTCCTTAATTGTAAAATATCTTTCTGGGCATGAGACAGTTTAAAAGGAGCATGAGAACACCGAACATTCTTTTCAATGGTCCAAGAGCATAACTCGGATGACCAACGAGGCCCTAATTACATGGGCCCAATTTTTTTTTACCTTCTCATTGTCTTTATTACAAATCAGAATGCTGTTTACCTTTAAAATCTATCTGTAAGCCAGCATGATTTTTTTGGTCAAAACAAAGCTCTTCTCTGAAATCTAGCTACAGAACAAAAGAGGTTTATAGGAGGTGAATAGTTCACATTCAGAAACATTTTGCCTCATAGATGTTTTAGTAAATGCTTCATTTCTGTGTAGGATGTATAAGATTCATGCAAAAATACACTTCCTTCCTTGATTATTCACAATAGATGCAAAAAAATTCTCACGAATGAAAAAAGACAGAGCTGATAGGGCACTATCTTATTCAAAATGCAACAATAATTTCAATTTTATATAATAATTTCACATGTATTCATTATATTGAATAATCCTGTAAAAATCTCCTAATATATTACATTTAGAATTTTATCAAGTACTTTGATACAATAACAAAAAATTAAAAGTTGTCTTCAGTATCTGTAATATTATTACCAAACTGGGCTTAAAAGAACCAATACATGTAAGGATAAATAAGTCATAAAACAAATTAGGACTTAACGATTTCAACAGGAAAACACTGTTACCCAGGGCACTGTCTCCTCAATTATGAATGGGTTTCTTCCAAAAATGTGTTTGCAAATTATTTTCTGGAACAAAGACCTTATTTCCAACACAGGAATCACAGGAAGGGTGTTTTTTGGTTCCCAAGGCAAATCCAAAACAGTGTCTTTTATTCATGATGTCATGAAACACTGTGTTTGCAAATTATTTTCTGGAACAAATACCTTCCAACACAGGAATCACATGAAGGGTGTTTTTAGTTCCCAAGGCAAATCCAAAACAGTGTCTCTTATTCATGATGTCATGAGACTATAACACAGTATTATTGGTACTACTATGTAACCAAGAAAACCAAAAGTTTATTCTCAAGACCCACATTTCTCTGTCAGCTCCAGTTGTTCTAGTTCACAGTAGTAAGTTTTTCTAGTTTTCAAAAGTAAGAGAAATCCCAACGTTCCAGGCAGTCGTGGGGTGGGGGGTGGGGGGACTAGGCAGCAGAGGGTACAAGATGCTGCAGAAAGGGACTGAGTCTGCATGAGCAACCATGATCAGTACCTGTGATCTAGTTCTTTGGTAGATAGTGAATGCTGCTAACATCTCTGTGCCCTAGGTCTTCAGCAGCAACTAGCAGAGAGAGGCAGGCCCACATCTTTGGTAACAAGTGATGGTCAAAGAAAAGTGAGAAGAAGCACAGGCAATGAATAAGGTCACTGAAAAGGTGGAAGGATAATTCCAGCAGTAGCCTCTGTGGGTAACTGAATCCCCATCTCAGGAAAATAACCCCATTCATAAATACATGAACACAAACACACATACACACACACACACAAATATGCAATCAGCAGGCATCAATTTAATATCCTAAATGGAACCCTGTAAGCTAGTTCAAAATACTAGTTACTATTCAATATTTTTAACTGCCCTAATTCAGCATTTTCTGCCACGCTTTCTGCTATTAGTGAGAATGACTTATATTCTACATATTTAAGTAACGCGTTGGTATATAACCCCAATTAAAAGACTTTGTCCTAAGTAATATTTGTGGTCTTGTCTCACCTTTCTCAGGGGATATACTGACATAATTGAGACAGCTCAGTAAGTCATATGGAAAAATCTCTTAGAAAATAAGGGTCAAAGATTAAGCAGGATAGTCATTGAATTAATTTGTCTTCCTAAGAGGAGTTACTCCACAGGTCAACAGTAAAGGCATTGATAGATAGCTTTCTCATCCTGTTCTCCATATGTGAGAAGAACAGGTTGCTGATTTTCTCTGGTGGCCATTTTCTTGTCTCAGAAGAATATATTCATAAATTCTACACAGCTGTGATTTAGTAGTGTGACAAAAATGAAGAATGTGTTTCCCTTTCTACAAAGAAACCAAAGTACAAATCTTATCCCTTGATCACTCTCCCCCATCATCACCACTCAGCCTGGTGAAGGGGTTTTTTAACCCAACGCTTTGCAAAGCTAATGATATAATGCTGCCTCAAAGTCACTTGACTAAAATTTTCAAGCTCTGTGTAAATATATCTACTACTGAACTGCTGGCTTTTGTTATATGGTGATGATTCCTACAGATAAAAGTGTCTTGCAAACAAGTAATTCTGACCTGCATGCTAAGTGGCTCTTCAGTCGTAACTGACTTTTTGCATCCCTGTGGACTGTCATCCATCAGGCTCCTCTCTCCATGGAATTCTCCAGGCAAGAATACCAGAGTGGGTTGCCATGCCTACTTCCAGGGGATCTTCCCGACTGACCCAGGGATCAAATCTGTGTCTCTTACATCTCCTGCATTGGCAGGTGGGTTCTTTACCACTAGCACCAAGTGGGAAGCCCAAATCTTGACCTATCCTCAGCTATAAATCCTGACACCTCCAAATTGTTTTAGAGAATTAAAAAGAGCTCAAAATAGAACAAGGCTTTCCAACTTAAAGAAATCAAATCTTTCAACTTGTACTATCACAAAAATTTCTCATCTCTGGATGGTTTGTATCGTATCGTTGACACATTTTGAAGAGAAATAAAGAAATAGAATCTAATCATTATGTTTACTTCAAAAATGCTTATTTTTTTAAAATATTTTTTAAATGAGTGCTTCTGATCCCATCCATTTAGAGTATTTTAATATGATGGAGGTTCCTGACATTGTACAGGAGACAGGAATTAAGACCATCCCCAAGAAAAACAAATGCAAAAAAGCAAAATGGCTCTCTGAGGAGGCCTTACAAATAGCTGTGAAAAGAAGAGAAGCAAAAAGCAAAGGAGAAAAAGAAAGATATTCCCATCTGAATGCAGAGTTCCAAAGAATGGCAAGGAGAGATAAGAAAGCCTTCCTCAGAGACCAGTGCAAAGAAATAGGGGAAAACAACAGAATGGGAAAGACTAGAGATCTCTTCAAGAAAATTAGAGATACCAAGGGAACATTTCATGCCAAGATGGGCTCAATAAAGGACAGCAATGGTATGGACCTAAGAGAAGCAGAAGATATTAAGAAGAGGTGACAAGAATACACAGAAGAACTGTACAAAAAACATCTTCATGACCCAGATAATAACGATGGTATCATCAATCACCTGGTGATCACCTGGTGTCATCAATCACCTGGTGTCATCATCCTGGAATGTGAAGTCAAGTGGGCCTTAGGAAGCATCACTACGAACAAAGCTAGTGGAGGTGATGGAATTCCAGTTGAGCTATTTCAAATCCTGAAAGATGATGCTGTGAAAGTGCTGCACTCAATATGCCAGCAAATTTGGAAACTCAGCAGTGGCCACAGGACTGGAAAAGGTCAGTTTTCATTTCAATCCCAAAGAAGGGCAATGCCAAAGAATGCTCAAACTACTGCACAATTGCACTCATCTCATGCTAGTGAAGTAATGCTTAAAATTCTCCAAGCCAGGCTTCAGCAATACGTGAACCGTGAACTTCCAGATGTTCAAACTGGTTTTAGAAAAGGCAGAGGAACCAGAGATCAAATTGCCAACATCTGCTGGATCATCAAAAAAGCAAGAGAGTTCCAGAAAAACATCTAGTGCTTTATTGACTAAAGCCTTTGACTGTGTGGATCACAATAAACTGTGGAAAATTCTGAAAGAGATGGGAATACCAGACCACCTGACCTGCCTCTTGAGAAACCTGTAGGCAGGTCAGGAAGCAACAGTTAGAACTGGACAAGGAACAACAGACTGGTTCCAAACTGGGAAAGGAGTATATCAAGGCTGTATATCGTCACCCGGCTTATTTAACTTATATGCAGAGTACATCATAAGAAACGCTGGGTTGGAGGAAGCACAAGCTGGAATCAAGATTGCTGGGAGAAATAACAATAACCTCAGATATGCAGATGACACCACCCTTATGGCAGGAAGTGAAGAAGAACTAAAGAGCCTCTTGATGAAAGTGAAAGAGGAGAGTGAAAAACTTGGCTTAAAGCTCAACATTCAGAAAACTAGGATCATGGCATCTGGTCCCATCACTTCATGACAAATAGATGGGGAAACAGTGGAAACAGTGGCTGACTTTACTTTTCTGGGCTCCAAAATCGCTGCAGATGGTGACTGCAGCCATGAAATTAAAAGACTCTTACTCCTTGGAAGGAAAGTTATGACCAACCTAGACAGCATATTAAAAAGCAGAGACATTACTTTGCCAACAAAGGTCCGTCTAGTCAAGGCTATGGTTTTTCCAGTGGTCATTTATGGCTGTGAGAGTTGGACTATAAAGAAAGCTGAGCACCAAAGAATTGATGCTTTTGAATTGTGGTGTTGGAGAAGACTCTTGAGAGTCCCTTGAACTGCAAGGAGATCCACGCCATCCATCCTAAAGGAGATCAGTCCTGGGTGTTTGTTGGAAGGACTAATGTTGAAGCTGAAACTCCAATACTTTGGCCACCTGATACGAAGAGCTGACTCATTTGAAAAGACCTTGATGCTGGGAAAGATTGAGGGCAGGAGGAGAAGGGGACAACAGAGGATGAGATGGCTGGATGGCATTACTGACTCGATGGACATGGGTTTGGGTGGACTCCGGGAGTTGGTGATGGACAGGGAGGCCTGGTGTGCTGCGGTTCATGGGCTTGCAAAGAGTCAGACACGACTGAGCGACTGAACTGAACTAAACATAACAACAAATTTCCACTGTGGAGACAAGGAAGAGTTAAGCAACTTTATAGCTAGAAAGAATCTTAGAGATCCTGCAACATACATCCTCACACTTACAAATGAAACAGGGTATGTGAGTCTGAGAGACCTGCCTAAGCTATAAGTTACTGGTAGTACTGGCTGATTAGTCCTATCTTGCTCAATTTCTCCCTAGTGAAACACAACAATACAGGTCATATCAAATTCCTTCACAACAGCCCAACATCTGGCCAGAGAATCATTCTGTGGACACCATTCAATATTAACACCATCATTATTTTTTTATTCCCATTGCTAATTTCCTGGTAATGATTGTCACCAGTATATAAAGTATGTCAACCTATTCTCTTGATATTTCCATCATCTCTTTATTCTTAAACACAGACTAATCAGAGTCTAATCTATCCCTTAGCTTGCATTTTTCCTCTTAAAAGCCTACCATGAAACTTGCATTGCCATGTAAATTAGATTTAACCCAATAAAACATACAGTTTTCCCTAATTTGATAGCTGTTATCTGTCCTTATATCCTCTATTACAACCTCTACCTCAGCAAGGATATCTTTTTTAAACCTCCTTGTGTGTATGTCATTTGTCTTAGTGCCTAAGTGTTGATAATTTTGATGATATTAAAGCATCTGTTACTTATGTCAGATACTGTTCTCAGTGCTTTAAATCCATTTAGTTGTTTAGCATTTACAATAATTCCACAGATATAATTTGTCACATTCACAATTTATTGTTCTATGATATAAGTATTTTGATATAGTTTTATTCTGTTGTGGCTGCAATGAATTATCATACATTCAGAGGTTTAAAACTATACACTTATTAGCTTAGCATCTTGTATAAGCCTGACAGGGGTCTCACTGAGTTAAAATTTAAGTGTTGGTTGGGTTGTGTTGATTTCTGGGGGTCTTAGGGGAGAATCTTCTTTGACTTTTCTACCTGCTTAATTGGCTCTTAATTCATTCTTAGCTCTTATCATGATCCAGTATCCTGTATATCATACTTTTGTGTGTGTGTGTTTGCCTAACCACTGTGAAATGTAATTTCCCTGATGGCAAGGCTTTTCATTTTTTATTTTTTGTAGTTATGTGCTAGTGTCTTAGAACAACACCTGATACATAATGAGCACTCAGTCCAGGTATGAATGAATGAGTCAAAATTTTGCTCTGCCACTTGGTAACATGCTATCTGGGAAAGGATAGACTTTTAAAGCCTAATTTTCTCATACGTAAACTGGCGGTATTAATACCAAGAGATTGCCTTTCAGGAGACATTGAGGTTATATCTGTGAACACCTGGAGCACAGGACCTGGCATATAGTATGAACAAATAGAATTATTATTAATTAATACAGAACTCTGTTCTATTTTCTTCACAGAACCTATCCAAATTACCCTGTTTATTTCTTTACTTGTATATTAATTACCCCATTAAATTAGAATCTTATATATTTTGCCTCTGTATCTCTAATACCCAGCCTAGGAACTGGTACAAAGTAGGAGCTGAAGAATGTTTGCTGAATTAATGCTACTTGTACAGGTAAGAACTTTAGGGGCCTTTTATTCTACCATATGAACAACAGACTGGTTCCAAATAGGAAAAGGAGTACATCAAGGATGTATATTGTCACCCTGCTTATTTAACTTAAATGCAGAGTACATCATAAGAAACGCTGGGCTGGAGGAAGCACAAGCTGGAATCAAGATTGCCAGGAGACATATCAATAACCTAAGATATACAGATGACACTACCCTTATGGCAGAAAGTGAAGAACTAAAGAGCCTCTTGATGAAAGTGAAAGAGGAGAGTGAAAAACTTGGCTTAAAGCTCAACATTCAGAAAACTAAGATCATGGCATCTGGTCCCATCACTTCATGGCAAACAGTGGAAACAGTGGCAAACTTTATTTTGGGGGGCTCCAAAATCACTGCAGATGGTGACTGCAGCCATGAAATTAAAAGATGCTTACTCCTTGGAAGGAAAGTTATGACCAACCTAGACAGCATATTAAAAAACAGAGATGTTACTTTGCCAGCAAAGGTCCATCTAGTCAAGGTTATGGTTTTTCCAGTAGTCATGTATGGATGTGAGAGTTGGACTATAAAGTAATTAGCCTCCAATTAAAATAATTTTTTAAAAAAAGAAAAAAAACTGAGTGCCAAAGAATTGATGCTTTTGAACTATTGTGTTGAAGACTCTTGAGAGTCACTTTGACTACAAGGAGATCCAACCAGTCCATCTTAAAGGAAATCAGCCCTGAGTGTTCATTGGAAAGACTGACATTGAAGCTGAAACTCCAATACTCCGGCCACCTGATGCGAAGAGCTGACTCACTTGAAAAGGCCCTGATGCTGGGAAAGATTGAAGGCAGGAGGAGAAGGGGACAACAAAAGATGAGCTGGTTGGATGGCATCACCGACTCAATGGACATGAGTTTGGGTAAACTCCAGGAGATGGTGATGGACAGGGAGGCCTGGAGTGCTGCGGTTCATAGGGTCACAAAGAGTCAGACACAACTGAGTGACTGAACTGAACTGAATCTACCACTTAAAGCTGTGCCCAGTATTATGATGACTTTGTTGTGTGTTCTTATGGATTCAGTTTCAAAACTCAAAATCGGATACAGAGTAGTGACTGAGTAGTGAGGAGGGGAGAAGCTTTGAATTCTCCTTATTGTAAAAGTTCTTAACATTTTATATGTTATTTAACTCTATTAGAACCTGATGAAAGCCAAGAACACTTCCCTCAAATTTCACATCCCTACCACACCACAGTATTTTAGGTCCTAAAGACCATTTGATCAAACATGTTCACAAGCCTCATATAAAGAACCTTAAAATCTACCTAGAGGTTATGGTATATGATTAATATGGTACAGTATGTTAATGTAGCAAGAATAGGCTATGGTGACAGAAAGCAGGCACCAAGTTATTATTACAAGCCGGGTGAGGTACTACTTTGATCATCTGAATTAATAGTGTTGTGGTGGAGCTGGAGAAAACACTTAAGCAAAGCCAAGTCCATTGTCTGAGTGTTTTGGAGAGTGATAGAGAAGAAGTCATCCCTGATTCTAACATTGCTATCCTCGGTAGACCTGTACTTTGTATTTTTTTACTTAAAATGAAAATAGCTATATTGGCTATGTGAAGAACTTGTGAAGAAAGAGATAAAAGTTCATAAGCACTTTAATGAACTTTTCCTCTATTTACTTCCCACATAATGAACTTAAAGTTGTTTTAGTTCTCATCACATTACAGTCCAGACCTCATCCACCACATGATTATTCTTTGGGGATTCTTTGGCCTATAAAAAGAGGACTTCACAACCATTAAAAAGTCCCTAATACACGCTCTCATGGAACTACTTCAATTTTTACCACAATACAGTGTTATAACTAGAAATAGCACCAAGTCATGCAATGAACGTAATATTCCTACTTCTACTGTCAGGGTGTCAGAAGGACCCTGAGCTACTTGATCATCAGATATAAAAAGCAGCTGTTTCACGTCACATGAAGTGACCACTACCGCTTACAAGTCAGGATAAGTAAATCTTGCTCAATCTTGATGGGAGAATGACACTTAAAAGTGACTGTAATATATACTGGCCAGAATAGGCTATAAATTTTTTTTTTAATTTCTCTTCTTTAATATTCCAAGAGGAAATAACTCCCCATCACAGACCAAAAAAAAAAAGGTCCAATTTGGAAGACTTCAATGAGACTAATTTACACTACAATAGAAAAATCTAGCTTGGTATCTGCCTCTATTAAAGGTGGTGAATTCAAAAACTCCTAAGTCTTATTTGTCAAAATATCACTCACAAAGATACTGAAACTCATATTTTTTTTCTCTTATGGAAAACTATTAGGATGATTAGAGAAAGAAGCTGAAAAAGGAAATGGCAACCCACTCCAGTATTCTTGCCTGGAAAATCCCATAGACAGAGGAGCCTGGAAGGCTATCCATGGGTCGGAAAGAGTCGGACACAACTTAGCGATGAAGCAAACAACAACATAGAAAGAAAACTTTTAGAAAAAGTAGTATCTCCAGGTTCCCTAAAGTTTATGTCAAACTCAGTATTATTTACTTTACAAAATAAAAAGATGACAATTTTTATTAAAAAATATACAAAGCAAAAGAGAAATAACTCACTAAATAACAACTGATATATTTCATTTAGGGCACCTCTCTGTTTAAGGACTTTATAGAAAGCTGTGAATTTTTAAAAAATGAGAAAGGTACAACTCTTGCCCCCAGGAAGTTCCTTGCCAAATATTGGAAATAAATTATTTAACAAAGTCACTATTCATCACAAGCCATAATATTTATGAAAAGATATGCAGATCACACGCAGAGAGCACCAAGCAACCAGAAGTGAACATGTGGGGCAACAGAAGCAAGAGATGATGTGGAAAGAAAGCCTGAATTGGAAGCAGAGGGGCTTGCAGATGCAGGTTGATGCCTGGGAGTGTGTACTGAATGTGGAGGAGAGCCGCCAATGGGGGTTAAGCAGGTGACAACTTGGACAGTTGTGAGGCATAGATCTGGTGGCAGGAAAAGAAAAACAAAGAGACGACTTGGAGATACTATAATTGCCCACCTAAGAGATTTTGGTCTTGAGGTGAATTCTAGAAATATGATATCTAGAAAGTAAAATCACAGAACTCTATGACTGACTACAATGAGGCGAGTGGGTGAGGGAGAGGAAGAGTGGAGGATGACTGAAATTACTGACTCTGTCTGGCAGGACGAGAGGGGACAGTTGGGGGAGGGAGGTCAGGTCCTCATAGGGCCAGCGAGAGAAAATGACCCCTGCATCACCAACTCCACTCCATGTGTTCTCAAAGTTCAATACCTCATCCAGCAAAGAGACCTGTTCTATATTACCTCTCCAGGCTCCCTCAATAGATCTTTAAGGTTTTATTTCCCTGGACAAATCATCTAACCCCTTCACAGATCCAATATTTTATACTGGGAAAATACTGCAGCTTTTTCGAAATGTATGTTATTAGTAGAACATTTTTAAGTTTGTTAATTTAGAACAAGTTATATCTGCCCCTCCCTTGCTAAATGTCTTATGTTTTAATCATCCTCAAGTTAACTACTGCTTTGCTGATCACAAGGCACCTAATTTTGGGGGAGGAGGGTGGTCTCAAATTGTTCTTATTATAAACTAGAGTCTGTAACTTTAGAATTCAACTATATTGAGGTATAATTTGGAGATGAAACCAGTCAATCCTAAAGGAAATCAACCTTGAATATTCCTTGGAAGGACTGATGCTGAAACTAAAGCACTAATATTATGGCCACCTGATGCGAAGAGCTGACTCACTGGAAAAGACCCTGATGCTGGGAAAGACTGAACGCAGGAGGAGAAGGGGATGACAGAGGATGAGATGGTTCAGTTCAGTTCAGTTCAGTCGCTCAGTCGTGTCCAACTCTTTGCAACCCCATGAATCGCAGCACGCCATGCCTCCCTGTCCGTCACCAACTCCCAGAGTTTACTGACACTCAAGTCCATCAAGTCGGGGATGCCATTCAACGATCTCATCTTCGGTCGTCCCCTTCTCCTCCTGCCCCTAACCCCTCCCAGCATCAGGGTCTTTTCCAATGAGTCAACTTTTCGCATGAGGTGGCCAAAGTATTGGAGTTTTCAGCTTCAGCATCAGTCCTTCCAATGAACACTGAGGACTGATCTCCTTTAGGATGGTTGGGTGGCATAATGCTCAATGGACATGGGTTTCAGCAAACTCTGGGAGATAGTGAAGGACAGGGAAGCCTGTAATGCTGCAGTCCATGGGATCACAAAGAGTCGGACATGACTGAACAAAAAAATTTGCCTAAAATAATTTCAGTCAGTTCAGTTGCTCAGTCGTGTCCGACTCTTTGCAACCCCATGAATCGCAGCACGCCAGCCCTCCCTGTCCATCACCAACTCCCAGAGTTTACTCAAACTCATGCCCATTGAGTTGGTGATGCCATCCGGCCATCTCATCCTCTGTCGTCCCCTTCTCCTCCTGACCCCAATCCCTCCCAGCATCAGGGTCTTTTCCAATGAGTCAACTCTTCGCATGAGGTCCCAAAGTATTGGAGTTTCAGCTTCAGCATCAGTCCTTCCAATGAACACCCAGGGCTGATCTCCTTTAGGATGGACTGGGTGGATCTCCTTGCAGTCCAAGGGACTCTCAAGAGTCTTCTCCAACACCACACTTCAAAAGCGTCAATTTTTCAGCACTCAGCTTTCCTCACAGTCCAACTCTCACATCCATACATGACCACTGGAAAAACCATAGCCTTGACTAGATGGACCTCTGTTGGCAAAGTAATGTTTCTGCTTTTTAATATGCTATCTAGGTTGGTCATAACTTTCCTTCCAAAGAGTAAGCATCTTTTAATTTCATGGCTGCAATCACCATCTGCAGTGATTTTGGATCCCCAAGAAATAAAGTCTGACACTGTTTCCACTGTCTCCCCATCTATTTCCCATGAAGTAATGGGACCAGATGCCATGATCTTAGTTTTCTGAATGTTGAGCTTTAAGCCAACTTTTTCACACTCCTCTTTCACTTTCATCAAGAGGCTTTTTAGTTCATCTTCAATTTATACATATTTAAATGTACATTTCTAGAGTTTCAATGTATTGATGATCCCATATAACAACCACCACAATCAAGAAATCATATATTACCTCCCCAAATTTTGTTTATGTCTTTTTCTAGCTAATTCCCTCTCCCTAACAGTCCAGTGTGGTAGCCATGAAGGTCAGTCTCTATTCAAAAGTTTATTCAGGAAAAGATGTGTAATCAGTCTCCCACTGCAGCAGCCACAAGATCCACTGCAATGGAAGAACAAAGGTCAGGCTCCAGCCAATGACTGAGAACAGCAATGAAACTAGAACCTGGACATTTCTGCCCAGTGTATGACTCCTCAACCAGCAATCTTTGTACCAGAGCTCTCTGTTGGAAGCTCAGACATCCCCTGAGCGGCACTGCGGCCTCAGGCTTTCCTGCCCAGTTCTCCCTTCAACCTCTTCTTAAATGGGTCACAAACCTGCATGGTGGTCTCAAAGCTTTCTGAGCCTCACTTGGCTCCCATTCTCCCTTCACAGGTATTGCTCTCAATAAATATCTTGTAATTCTTACTCCATCTTGGTCTCTGCTTCCTGGATGCCTTCCTCATGCTCCCTGAATTGATACTCTGCTTCCAACAACAGCTGATCTACTTTTTTCAGTGGAGATAAGATTTGCACTTTCTATGATTACAGTATATATTCATTTGTGCATGGCTTCTTTCACTCAGCATGACAATCTGGGGACTTATCAATTTTGCTGAAGTTGTCAGGAGTTAATTGCATTTTTATTGCTAAGTAGTATTCTATCAAAACTGTTGACTAGCAATTGAGTTGTTACCAGTTGGAGCTATTAATAGTGAAGCTGCCACGAATGGTTCTATGTAATTCTTTATATGGACATCTCTTTTCATTGATCTTAGTTAAATATGTAGCAGAGAAACTACTGGTCATGAATTCAGTATGTTTTCAATTTTATAGGAAACTGCTTTTCTAAAGTTACTATAGCATTTTACAATCTCACCAAAAGTATATAAAAATTCTAGTTGTTCCATATCTTATACCACCTTACTATTATTAATAATGTTCTTTTCATTCCAGGTGTTACAATGGATATATACTGGTATTTCACTGTGGCTTTATCTTACATCTCCCTATTGACCAATGAAGCTGAGTGTTATATATCTTATTTTGCCCATTAATATTTTTTATTGAGTTGGAGAGTCATTTAAATATTCTGCATACAAGTATTTTACCATGACACACTTGGTAATTTCTATTGTTTTTCTGAAATATTAACTGAGCTTTATTGATAGAAAAGAAAGTTTAAGATTTTTAAAGGACCAAGATACCAAGAGCAGTACCTAACATGTTTTGATGTAATACCATAGAATTTTTACTATGCACCATTTATATTCTATATGCTTATCTCATTGAATCCTCATAGCAACACTCTGGAATTTACCATTATTATCCCTTTTCAGATGAAGAACCAGAAGTACAGCATGTATGTAACACTGCACCAGCAGACGGCACAGGTTTCTGGCTCTAGATCCAAGCTCTGCGCTGAATCACTCCTTATGGAAGGAGACCTATTTTTATTGAGCCATTTAGAGATTCCATAATGTTTCATGTTAACATTTAGGCTAAAAACAGTAAAAACTGGGACACAGATTCAAAAACCCCAGGGATCTGAACAATTAGAAGAATAATGAGCACTTGATATGTGCAATCAAACTGTCCAACATGCAACATACAACCCAAAATGTTCCCAGAAATTTCAGTGCCATGAAAAGGTAATCACAGGAAACAAGGATACATTTGAATACTACATATTCATTTTAAGGAAAATTTTCACAAGACAGAAAATTTAAAGGAATATGAAGGTGGACAAAAATGCTTGGAATTCTGTGAGTTAACAAATTTCTTGAGAAGTATTCAGGTAACTTGGGTCCTTCTTTGTAGCCTTACAAGTTAGTCTAAAGATGAAAACCTATAATTAACCTGCATTTAAACACCTACACATAAAGGAAAAGTTTAAAAATAATATAGCATCAAGCAACATTAATATTTTATTTAATCATATTGTGTGCACACACATTAAATACTCATTAATGCATATGAGTACTGCCAAAACTGTCCAAAACAAAATTTTTTGTAGGTCACATATGTAATTTAAAATCTAATTGCTACATTAAAATCTAAAAGGAAACAAATGAATTTTACATTTTATTTAAGGTATCACTCAAAATATTACAGCTTTAACATGTAATCTATACAAACACTCGAGAAATTTTATGGATTTTTTCCATACTAAGTCTTTGACATCAAGTGCGCATTTAACACTTGCATCTCAAGTTAGCCTGGCTACATTTCAAGTGCTTAATAGCAGCATGAGTTTAGGGTCTATCATAATGGATGATGCAGGTGTAGAAACCAACCTGAAACATTTATTAAGTATCTATCATACATAAAAATTGTATTAGCTACTAAGTAAACCAACAGGAAAAAAATCACAGTGCACCACTAAAGTACTTACAATGAATTTGTGAAAGGAGATTTTCTACTGAGAAGACAATTGACAGCAAGCAGTCATCTCTGAGAAGTTCAGCAGTGTTTGTAAGAGCAGGTTTTTAAGAATTTATGGCAGGGATTTTTGAGATATTGGGCAAAAGTGTGTGTCTTAAGTATGTGAGATTTAGGAAGAGGATTTAGGTATAAAATATATACACATACATAGAGGTAGAAAAAGCCAGATATATTCCAGTGGCAATAGATGAGCCAGCATTACAGACTTCATAAGCTAGAAATTGAATCTGAAGGGTGTTCAAAGGTTAGCCAGGTCTTAAGCATATGAATAAGCAAAGGAAGAAAGATATAACATTGGAACAAAAAATATAAACACTAAAACAACAGTCTAATGACATAAACATTCTTTTCTAACAAATGAGGAGCCAGTTAAATGTTTGAATGTTTGAATGGGATATGATGTGTTAAATGTATACATGGCAGGTAAAACTTTACTGGGAGGAAAAGGAAAGCCACAGGTTGATGAGCTGAGAGCCTAGTGTGTTGATGAAGACCTAAGTTAATGACAGCCTTATCCAAATCAAAATGGAAGTGATGGGAGAAATAATGGAAAAGATAAGGATCCTAGAATGATTTTATGACTAAATGTGGAAAGAGGGTATCATGAATACACCAAAGGTTTACACTGTGGATCAAAGGGGAAACACTGGTGTCATTGGGGATAAATGAATGGAGGGATTTATTCCTTGTTTGTGGGAAGGACTAAGTGTAACTATAGACTTAATGAAATCAAAGTGATTGTGATATCTAACTAAATATTTGCAGTGGACAAAGACATATGAGAGTGTTTATTAGGAAAGAGATTCTGCTAGAAACATGCAAAGCAATAGTAATGAGACTATCTGACACTGCTGAGGGAAAATGAACAAAAGTTAGGGAGAGTAAATCAGAAATCTATAAGGTAGATTAAAATAAAGGCCTACATTGTAAAAATGTGAGAAAGTTTTTGTAGAGAATGCTCTAGAGAATAAACTAAAGAAGAATAAAAGACTCAAATATCAGCTAGGTAGAAAGGCCATACCTATTGGTATGTGCAAACATACAGTGCATAAATGTCAAGTTTACTATCTTATGTGGCAATATTTCTATGTACACGATAACCTTTAAAAGTACAGAAACGAAAGCAAGAGAGGATTGGCTGTGTAGTCACAAAATCCTTTTTCTATTATATCCTTGTCCCTGTCTTGCATAACATGACTGCATGTAATCTTAGTATTGTATGTTCTCTTTATTAATAAATCCTTGTATAAATCTCACAAGGATTTCTCTAAAGACAAACATGGCCTGCCAAACCACACTTGAGGTTGAATTTTAATAAATTCCATAAAATGTTACCAAACATATTTTTGAGACTTTTATATTTTCACTGTTATTTCTTCCCATGCCTTCTATTTTTACTGGTTTCTTTTGTGGATATACTGGTTTCTTCCTTTTACCTTTCAGAGACTCTCTCTACCCTACTCTTGTTTTGTGATAATAATGTGATACTAAAGTCCAGAGTTTACCTTAGGGTTTACTCTTTGTGTGGTACAGTTCTGTGAGTTCTAATAAACATATAATGCCATGTATCCATCACTACAGTATCACTAAGAATAGTTCTACTGGCCTGAACATCCTCTCTTCTCTATCTATTCACTCATCCCTCTGTCCTAATACCAACCTCTGACAACCACCAATCTTTTTACTGTTTCCACGACTTTGTCTTTTCCAGAATGCCATATAGTTTGAACTACATAGGATGTAGGCTTTTCAGACTGGCCCATTTCACTTTGAAATATGCATTTAAGGATTAGCCATGTGTTTTGTCTAGCTCATTTCTTTTTCTCACCATGTAATCTTTCATTGTCTGAATGTACCAGAGTTTATTTATCCACTTACCTATTGAATGATGTTTTAGTTTTTCCCATGTTTTGGCACTTATCTATAAAACTTCTAGAAACATCTATGCTGAGGATTCCCTGGAGAATATATTTTCAACTCCACTGGGTAATTGCTGAGGATAAGATTGCTGGAACATATGAGAAGCATATATTTAACTTTGAAAGAAAAAGCCAAGCTGTCTTCCAAAGTGGCTGCATCACATTGGATTCATACCAGTAACAATTGGTGGTTGTTATTGCTTCACATATTTGCCAGCATTAGGTGCTGTGAATGCTTTGGATTTCAGTCATTCTAATCGGTGTGTAGTGGGCTTATAGTTTGATAGCTATTTTGTGTGTTGGTAAATAGACATTTACCAAGGCAATATCAGAGGACCAAAGGTTCTGCTTTTCTATTATTGTTGTTGTGATTCAGTCACTCAGTCATGTCTGACTCTGTGACCCCTTGGACTGCAGCATGCCAGGCTTCCCTTTCCTTCACCATTTCCTGGAACTAGCTCAAATGCAGGTCCACTGAATCAGTGATGCCATCCAATCATCTTGCCCTCTGTCACCCCCTTCTCCTCCTGCCTTCAATCTTTCCCAGCATCAAGGTCTTTTCCAACGAGTTTGCTCTTCGTATCAGGTGGCCAAACTACTGGGGCTTCAGCTTTAGCATATGTCCTTCCAATGACTATTCAGGGTTGATTTCCTTTGGGACTGACTGCTTTGCGCTCCCTGCAGTCCAAGGGACTCTCAAGAGTCTTCCCCAATACCAAAGTTCAAAAGCATCAGTTATTTGGCCCTCAGTCTTCTTTATGGTCCAACTCTCACATTCATACATGACTGCTGGAAAAACCATAGCTTTGACTATACAGAACTTTGCTGGCAAAGTGATGTCTATGCCTTTTAATATGCTATTTATGTCATAGGTTTTCTTCCAAGGAGCAAGCATCTTTTAATTTTATGGCTGCAGTCATTGTCTGCAATGATTTTGGAGCCAAAGAAAATAAAGTCTGTCACTGTTTTCATTGTTTCCCCGTCTATTTACCATGAAGTGATGGGACCGGATGCCATGATCTTTGTTTTTTGAATGCTGAGTTTTAAGCCAGCTTTTTCACTCTCCTCTTTCACCTTCATCAAGAGACTCTTTAGTTCCTCTTTGCTTTCTTCCATTAGAGTGGTATAATCTGCATAAATGAAGTTGTTGAAAGTTCTCCCGGCAATCTTGATTCGGGCTTATGCATCATCCAGCCTGGCATTTCACATGAAGTACTCTGCATGTAAGTTAAATAAGCAGGATGACAATATACAGCCTTGACGTACTCCTTTCCCAGTTTTGAACCAGTTCGTTGTTCCATGTCTGGTACTAACTATTGCTTCTTGACCTGCATACAGGTTTCTTAGGAGGCAGGTAAGGTGGTCTGGTATCCCCATTTCTAAGAATTTTCCACAGTTTGTTGTGGTCCACACAGTCAAAGACTTTAACATAGCCAATGAAGCAATAGATGTTTTTCTGGAATTCTCTTGCTTTTTCTATGATCTGACAGATGTTGGCAATTTGATCTCTGGTTTGTCTGCCTTTTCAGAATCCAGTTTGTATATCTGCAAGCTCTTGGTTCACATATTGCTGAAGCCTAGCTTGGATGATTTTGAGCATTACCTTGCTAGCATGTGGAATGAGTACAATTGTGTGGTAGTTTGAACGTTCTTTGGCACTGCCATTTTTGAAATTGGAATAAAAACTGACCTTTTCCAGTCTTGTGGCCACTGCTGAGTTTTCCAAATTTGCTGGTGTACTGAATGCAGCACTTTAACAGCATCATCTTTTAAGATTTGAAACAGCTCACCTGGAATCCCATCACCTCCACTAGCTTTGTTCGTAGTGATGCTTCCTAAGGCCTACTTGACTTCACATTCCAGGATGTCTGGCTCTAGGTGAGTGATCACACCATTGTGGTTATCTGGGTCACGAAGATCCTTTTTTAATAGTTCCTCTGTGTATTCTTGCCACTTCTTAATATCTTCTGCTTCTGTAAGGTCCATACCATTTCTGTCCTTTATTGAGCCCATCTTTGCATGAAGTGTGCCCTTGGTATCTCTAATTTTCTTAAACAGATCTCTAATCTTTCCCATCCTATTGTTTTCCTCTATTCCTTTGCAATGTTCACTTAAGAGGTGTTTCTTATCGCTCCCTGCTATTATTTGGAACTCTGCATTCACATGGGTATATCTTCATTTGACTCCTTTGCCTTTCTCTTCTTTTCTCAGCTATTTGCAAGGCCTCCTCAGACAACCATTTTGCCTTTTTCCATTTCTTTTTCTTAAGGATGGTTTTGTTCACTGCCTCCTGCAAAAGTTATTCCATCCCTTGTTCCTCAGGCACTCTATCAAATCTAATCCCTTGAATCTACTTGTCCCTTCCACTGTTTAATCACAAGGTATTTAATTTCTATTATAGTGATGAGGAAATGTATTGAAATTGTAAAAAGGCTGGTTGCTAAATAAAAGAATTTTCTAACAGCCAAACTGTTTAACTAAGGAGTGAAGAAGGTTGACTTAAGGACACACATAGGCTATAAACCTTTCCCTGTCTATTCGTGCACTGATATCAGTGTTCCATTTGCTGAAGATCTGAGCACTAATGGCTGTCTATACCTATTAATTGCTAGCAAGTTTGAGTAGCAGGACACTTTTTCAGATACACACAAATTCACAGATGAGAATCATGTGACTCGAGATGTGAGACTCTCCTGGGACACGCAGTGATCTCTATAATGTGGGGCAAGCACTTAGCCTGGCATCACTGAGCTTCAGTTTGTTCCATCTGAGCTGCTCAATAATCAGGTAAAGTTGGTTCACTTGATTTCTAAAAATTTAAAAATTGATTTTGTGAAATAGAAAATACATTCTTTTTCTCTAGCCATCTTACTGTGAAGCTGTTGTAATAAAAACAAACACTTAATTATAACTATCTGTGTGTCTGATACCATGCGAACAATTTGAGAAAGATAAAGCACTACCTGTAAGGTCATACCCATGATGGTTTTTAGCCCAAAGAGCTCATTGTGTGGCAAGAAAGCTCACAACTAAACACAGAACAAAATGATCCGTGCTGCAGACACACTACTACACATGTCGTCTGGAACACTGAAGCAGGGTGGGAGGGAACCACATAACTGCGAAACTCTCTTGTGCCAGGCTCTGGGCCCACTCTTATCTCAGGTGGTTACCACACCTCTGAGAGAAGAATTTTAGTATTCTTACTCTATACAGATCATGTGACTGAATAATGAAGCAACTTGTTCATGGATACATAGCTAATGAATTTGGTTTAATTCCACTTTTCATGGAGAATTGGAGAAGGCTACATCATATACACTTAACCACAGCAGCCATTTCTAGAATTCAAACAATACTCCATATAGTAGATGATTCTTGTTAACAGCAGCAAAATGTGGGAACACTTCACATGGAGTCCTTAAGGGCAAGATTCCTCTTTATTCAAGAATTAGTTTTATTTGGTTTCTTTAGTAAATGATACTGGGAAAACTGGACAGCTACATGTAGAAAAAATGAAATTAGAAAATCCTTTAACACTAGACACAAACATAAACTCAAAATGGATTGTAACAGCTGTGTGCTACGTCACTTCAGTCGTGTTCAACTCTTTGTGACCCTATGGACAGAGCCTGCCAGCCTCTTCTGTCCATGAGATTTTCCAGGCAAGACTCCTGGAGTGGGTTGCCATGCCCTCCTCCACGGGATTTTCCCAGCTCAGGGATCAAACCCATGTCTCATGTCTCTTGCATTGGCAGGCGGGTTCTTTAACACTAGTGCCACCTGGGAAGCCCCAGAATGGAGTAAAGACCTAAATGTAAGACTGGATACTAGAAAACTCTTAGAGAAAAACACAGGCAGAACACCCTTTGACATCAATCACAGCAATATCTTTCTTGATCCATCTCCTAGAGTAATGGAAATAAAAACAAACAAATGGGACCTAATCGAACACAAAAGATTTGCATAGCCAAGGAAACCAGAAAACGAAAAAACTGGCAGAATGGGATAAAAATATTTGCAAACAATGAGAACAAGGGATTAGTCTCCAAAATTTAAAAATAGCTCATACAGGGCAATATCAAAAAGAAAAAAGACCCTAAACAAAAATGGACAGAAAACCTAAGTAAGATACACAGATGACTAGTAAGCACATGAAAAGATACTCAACTTCACTAATGATTACAGAAATGCAAATCAAAACTACAGTGAGATATCACCTCACACCAGTCAGAATGAAGATCATCAAAAAGTGTACAAACAATAAATATTGGAAAGGGTCTGGAGAAAAGGAAACCCTCCTACACTACTGGTGGGAATGTAAATTGGTACAAACACTATGGACAACAATATGGAAGCTCCTTAAGAAACTAAAAACAGAAGAACTATATGATCCAGCAATCCTACTCCTGGGCATATATTCAGAGAAAAACATGGTTTAAAAGGATACATACACCCCAATGTTCACTACAGAAATGCTTACAATAACTAAGATATGGAATCAGTCTAAATGTCCATTCACAGACGATGAATGGATAAAGAAGATATGGTACATATATACAATGGGATATTACTTAGTCATCAAAAACAATAAAATAATGCCATTTTCAGCAACATGGGTGGATCTGGAGGTTGTCATATTAAATGAAATAAGTAAGACCGAGAAATACAAACAAACATCACATGATATTGCTTATGTGATGTTGCTTATATAGAGTCTTAAAAATGACAAAAATGAACTTACTTACAAAACAGAAACAGACTCTCAGACTTGGAGAATGAATTTACAGTTACCAGGGGGTAGAGAAGCATGAGGGGAGAGACAGACCAGGGTTCGAGATTGACATGTACACACTACTATGGTAAAACAAATAACCAACAAGGACCTACTGTATAGCACAGGGAACTCTTCAATACTCTGTAATAACTTAAGTGGAAAAAGAATTGGAAATAGATATATGTACAGTATATGCATAAATGAATCACTTTGCTGTGTACTTGAAAGTAACACAACATTGTTAATCAACTCTAACATAAGACAAAAATGTTTTTAAATAATTAGTTTTAGATATTGGCTCTAGGCTCATATTGCTGTTTTATTTTTCCTCTTATCAACCAAGAAAGAAAAAAAAAGAAAGGGAAAAAAATCCACACAAAACAGCTACACTTTATTTGTGACCTTCAGTACCAATCAAGACTGAACAGAATATCAAGATAAATTTGTGGCAGATTTAGTATCCTCTCTATCTCATTTTCATGGTTGCCCAGAAGTTAAGAGGCTTGGAATGAATCCAGCTTGATAAGGAGAAAAAAAGACATTGAACTAAGCGCCTAGAGTCTAAAATAGATCTGGGAAAACTATTCCTTTAGCTTTACTGAAATTTGTTGGAATAGCTGTTACACAGAGTGGGGTTGGATATTCTTTATTTTCCTAAGATCAAAGAACATTTTTATTCATTCTTGTATCCTAAAAGTTATCAGCGCATATAGCACTGGACAAAAATTCATTAAATACTAATTGAATATCAGATGTGAAAATAGGAATGCAAACAGGACCTCATATAATTTGTGTGAGCTATTTAAGTTCTCTATTTGTCTATGAGGTTGCTTTTTAAACAGTTTTGCTGTTAGAGTCATTACTGGTGGCTATCTAGGGAATTCCCTTCAACCTTCACTGAAAATACAATGTTTAAAAGGAGTGAAAACGAAGAATGCAAACTGTGTCTAACATATTTCACCTAGAGGATCTGAAATGAGCAGATAAAAGATGGCAGGTTTTAATATCCAGACAATAATTGGTTCTGAAAAGAACTGACTCTATCAAATAGTGTGAAATGTGCCTGAATGAAACCCAACAATGGTATTCTCAGGAATGATGCACCTTAGAAAAGTTCATATCAGCCAAGTACATTATAACACCCCACACCAGCTTTTCTCCCAGTGAGATTTATAGAAACAATGTATCTCCAACAGGAAAAACTCCAATGTTATATTAACTGAGAACCACACTTTAAATATTTTAAAACAGATTCCTAAAGTAATAAATTCAACTCTAAAAAAACTAATAAATCGTCTATCAATAATCCTAACAAGAACGTACAAAAAACAAATTAAGAAAGAAATATTTAGAATTGAGAGAGAATCTCATAGGTACTACCATTAAAAGCAAGTTGTGAATCAATTTGAAAAATAATATTAGACATATAACCAAAGGAAAAAAGAAGAAAATTCACAAAAATATTACATAAACACTTACAAAAGCCTATTTTACCAAATTTAAAAAATGAATTTTAAAGACTTAACCTTGGGGGAAGTAAAAGCCATCTCTTTCTATGTGTTTGGCTGATGTGAGTTCAAAGTCTGGGTAGACAACAACGAAGTGAACATTTTAGGCTGAAATAATTCCACAAAATGTTACAAAGAATAAACAAAACAAAATTTGGCACCCTGATTCATATAACCAATTTTCCCCAAAATTTTAATGCAGTAGAGAGCATGAATTCCAAGCAAATATCCGAATTTGTCTAGGCATAAAATAGTACAGACGATCAGCACCACTGTGTTGGCTTTGTGAGGCAAGTGTAGAGAGGGATACAAGCATCTGCTCTCGGGCCCCTCAAACTTTACTCTACCAATTAAAAGGGGTCCTAACACAGAAAGTGAAAACGACTGTGGCCCTCAAGTTATCTTGCTCACACAATTGACCCTGGCATCTCAATCTGAGAAACATATTTTGAATCAAGAAAGAAAATATATGCAAAATTTGCCTTGGTTGTGAAGCTAGTGGCCCTTAACACATAGTTTTCTATAGGTAGGATATCAATTAATTCCCTTCTACAAAGGAGAGGACATGTTAAACTAAAATGGTTTTAACCAGATCAGACATTACAGTAGGCAGAATTTATCCCTTGTTTTCAACGAATTGTTTACTGTAAAGAAAATGTATCACACTCAAAGATACACCCTGCAGTTAGAATATTCTAGATAAACCAGTACAACCTATGAATAAGTTATCAAGTTTCACTTGATCAAAATTCAGGGATGACTACTGCATATCACAAAAGCTATCTAGCTCTTAATGTTTTTCTCTGCTCCTCACGACCTCTGTATTGCTGAAGTATTCCAGAAGAAATAAGTGAAGAAGCCTGATGTCTCAGCCAGTACCACTCAGAGCTGCACAAGGCTGATGAGTCCGGGCGGTGACAAACACACTGTTCCTCAATGTGCAGCCTTTCCCTCCCTCTCATCTGCTTGCGACTGAACACTGTCACATTCCTTGCCGAGGAAACACATTTCAGAGCTGTCATCCTTGCATCAAAGGCAGAAGCAGGGGGGGAGTTCCTTTTTCAATCTGCTTAAACATTTCATTTTATTATCTATATATCAATTTCCATGTGAAAGTCTTGAGTTTGTGTTTGGATATAAAACATGATAAGTTGTTTTGGAAGGCATTACTTTCAAAGGAAGACACACAGCAGCAAGCCAGGAGCAAGGGCTCATCCCTTTTCAAGAGCAATCGGAAGCTTCCTGCCTTGCTAGTCTCAATCTTCTTTCTGGCATCTTCTGCTCACCAACTGCTTAATATTGGATGCCTGCAGTTCGGCCCATCTGTCCAACAGTCATTCTAACTTATGTGGTTTACTAAGAAAATGTTTATTGCCATATGAATAATGTACAGTGATAAGTTTTGAAAATCGCCAAGATTTATCTTATGAATGACATGGTTGCTTTGTTCTTAAGGAGAAAGTTAATTTCATGTATCCAGGTACCATCAACTAGAGTTGTAATAAATGTGTTTAAAAGCAAGAACATATGTGAAAGGAATAAAGGATAGATGTAATCTCATTAGAACAGGCTCATATTCCAAAGTATACCAAATTACTAACAGGCATCAAAATCACAAGGAAATCTGAAGGAGAGACTATCTTTGCCATTTTATACATTCTTGCAGTTTTTTTTAAAATTAATATCAGAAATTCTGAGTACTCGGGTTTTGTTTTTTTAAAGACCATACCATTTGCATTTGCCTTCAAAAGAAGGAAACAGTCCACATTTAAATGCATAAAACTCATTTTATATGCATTTCTTCACTACTGGAAATGTGCTCGGCAGGTCTGAAGGACAGCAAAGAGTCCAGCGCAACTGGAGGACAGTGCCCCAGGGACAGAGGGGGCAGGAAATGAAACAGTGAAAACCAGATGACGTGGGGCCTTAACCCCAGCAAGGGCCTGGATTCATTCTCTGTGTCATAGGAGGCACTGGGTGATGGAGAACAGGAGGCGGATGATTTGATCTGCTTCAGAAGAATTTCTCCTACTGGAGAACAGACTATCTAGGTTGCATGAGTGGAAACAGGAAGATCATTTAAGAGGCAGGGGAAGGAATGCAGGTGAGAAATGATGATGGCCTCGCCTAGGGTACTGGCAGTGGAGAAGGGAGACGTGGTGAGATCAGACATATATTTTGAAATACAGGTAAACTGATTAGCTAAAGGACTGGATGGAGGATGTGAAAGGAAAAGACAGTTTTATCCTTAGCAACCAAATATATATGTCTATGGGTGTGTGCTCCGTCACTCCATCAATATCAACTCTTTGCAACCCCATGGACTGTAGTTCGTCAGGCCCACTTTATCCATGGGACTCTCCAGGCACGAATCCTGGAGCGGGTTGCCATTTCCTTCTCCAGGGGATCTTCCCGACCCAGGGATAGAATCTGTGGCTCCTTCATCCCCTGCACGGCAGATGGATTCTTTACCGCTGAGCCACAGGGAAGCCCCAAATATGTACCATAGAACATATCTGCAAAGGCTAAGAGATCTAAGTGAGGTGAAATTATTATGCATTTCAGCAGTAAGGGAAAGTTTTTGGAGTTCTGAAGGCTTGAGCTGGGCTTTTTAGCCTGGATAAAATTCAGATAGGCATCAATAAAGCCTTCTCAAAGTTATGGTAGAATTAACTTACATACTGTGTTAAGTAACTGGAAGGTCTTTTGAAGACATTTGTCAGTCTCAACTGCAGTTCTCTTAAGTAACTGTGGAACATATGGTTAAAGAGAAAGGAAGGATCTTGAATAACAGGATTAGGTCTTGGGGCTTGATTCCATGGGTAGTGGACATGGCCAATGTTCAGATTTCCAGAATACTAAAGGAAGTACTGCCAAAGCCATTTAACGTACGCCAATGACAGAGATTTATGGAGATGCATTTATAAAATGGTTGAATTCTGAAAAGAGCAAATAGAGTTCTAAAGAAAATGCAGCCATAAATTGCATTTTGCACAGACACACACTACAAATTCACATAAAACCATCAATGATAACATAAGCACCTCCCTCCAGTAAGTCTTTACAGTTTCTTTTTATAAAGGCATCAATTAGTTTCAAATAAGAACAAGAAATGTGTGAAGCAGGGAAGAAATTTCATTCTTTCTATAAAGAATGAAAACAATACCTAAAAAGAGGCACTTTGGGAAATTTTTTCCCTCTTAAAGCCTTTTTGTTTTAATCATAGTTGCCTATATTTTTAAGTGTGAAAAACTAATTTCTATTTGCAAATGTAACTAAATTCTACTTTCAAAAATATACAATATTGGTTCTTGTTACATTTCAATAAACTTTTAGGTACAAAAATTTAATTTATACTGACATGTGACCCTAGCCATTTGGGATGATCAGATTTGTTAGTTACTATTAACCAAAGGCAGTACCTATTAATGAGATGATATTCAGAGATTATAGAGAGGCTAAAGAATGTAAGGTCCTCCTAGTCCAGGGACAAAGCTTTTGTTTCTTCATAAAATAAATGGAACGCTGAAGATGGAGTTATCTTATTCCAATAGAAATAAACTGACTATAGTAAAAAGTCTATCAAAAAGTGACACTTCTGCAACTTCCTGTATATTATAAGAGAGGTTAACAAAAACATTGAGAGGTTATTTGTAACTCTGGGGATTTGGGCATGCTGTGGGTATCCTGGTACTTCCCTAGTGGTCAGATGGTAAAGAATTCACTGGCAATGCAGGAGACCTGGGTTCGATCCCTGCATTGGGATCTTCCCCTGGAGAAGGGAATGGCAACCCACTCAAGTATTCTTGCCTGGAGAATCTCATGGACAGAAGAGCCTGATGGGCTACAGTTCATGGGGTCATGAAGAGTCAGACATGATTAAGCAACTAAGAATGTGTCAATATACTGAACTGAGAAAGGCAAAGTTTCAAGGATACATGAGTATAAGAAGATGACATCTTTCTCAGAACCCAAAATATTTATAATCACATTTTGTAAAAAGATTTGGCAAAGTCAAATTGTGAGTAAGGCCCTAAATGAGCAGATATACTTGCCAAAAAAGAGAGAATAAATAATTTAATTCACTTGGGTAGAATACCCCATTACTCCTCGAAAATCTTTGTTAGAATTTATCTTGAAATTTGGATGTGGAAACCAATACTGTTAAGATAGCAAAATAGACTTGCTGAAATAGTTTTTAAATTTTGTTTGATAACTGTGATCAAGAGGAATAAATGGAAAAAGTGTATTTAACCAGAGTTTTTTGAGAAATAATATGAGACTATGAGTGCTATGATATCTCACTCAGAAACAGCCTTACTTCAAATCTGAAGGAAAGAGAAGTAGTTGGAGACGAAATCTTCAAACACAGGCAACGCTATTACTAGACAGACTCCTACATATGCTCACCATGATTAACAGCTAGATGTCAATGCCGAAAGCAAAAGAAATTGGTCTCAGATATCCCCATATTTCTGATGATGCTGGCACAGTATTTTACTCATGGTGTGATTTTAACAAATATGGATCAAATGAATGGATGAATAAATAGATAGGTGAGTTACTGAACAGGAAAATACTATACTTGTATTTTTTAGTACCTAGAAAGCTAAGATGACTTTTGTTTTTCAGTCAGTTGAACAAATATAAGTGGGAACTAGGGCACTAAGGAGGAAATTAGTCTGTCTAAGTTCTAATTACGGTTAAAGCAGAAGAATGCTTAGTCAAATGTTGAACAGTGTATGATATTACAAGTATTATTTATTATTCCTTTGTTATGAATGCAATACATACTTATTAAAGGAAATTGAAGAAAGTGTAAGTAAACCAAGGGAGACAATAAAATGACTGTAATCTGTGACCCAGAAAAAATCACTCAGTTGCAGTGTTTCCTCAAGAAAGGCTTTTTCTGATTGGTACGATGCCTGGTGAGCACTACTGACAATTAACAAGTAAGGCCCAAGGCTGAGAAACATCCCACAGTGAATGAGAGTCCCCAAAGCAATGAACTGTCCAGCTGGAAATGCAGAGTGCATCACTGAGAGCAACTGAGGGTCTGGTACATTCACTTCAGGTCTTTGTACACATGCCTAACACACACAGTTGTTTTTTTGTTTTTTTTTTTTAATAAAGGTGGATTATACTATACAAACTGTCCATATTGTTTTATAATCTGTTCTTTTCACTTATTGCAGCAAGAGCATCCTTCCTCCCCATCAGTTATTCTTCCACACCAACATTTTGATGGCTGCTCAGGCATAATAGCTCTAAGGATCAACCAGAATGCCTTTAACTAAGTCCCTACCGTCAAACGTCTAGCATATTTTAAAAACTTCATATGATAATCAGTGCTGAAGTGAGCATCCTTATACTTAAATTTTTATGATCATTTAAGTTCTTTGAAGTGAAGCTGCTGATTTGAAGAATATGCATAATATCATTGCTTTTAATACAGATTTCCAGTATGCCCTCAAGAATGATTTGAATCAATTTTTCTCCAACCCTTCTGTTGAAAGAACATCTCCAACATAGAGTGGCTGAAAATGAAGCACAAATTGAGGGCACTGTGATCCAAAATAATAGCTGGTCCCTTTTCTATCCCACATCCAAGTAGGTACCGGGACTCACTGTTGAGACAATCAAACTAAATCATAAAAGTTCAAATACCAGACTGTTTCATTGTTCTTCCATAAGTAAGGTATAAAAAGAAAGAAGAAGGGATTTTCAGGGGAACAGATATGAAGTGGAACACTAGGGTTAGTCTTTTCCCATGAACCCTCCGTCTGTGGAGGTGGGTGGTACCTCATGAGGTTGGAGATGTCTGTCAGCAGAGAGACTGGCATCTTCTTCCCTGACAGGATGCAGCCTGAGAAGCAGGGCCTGCTGAGTTTTTCTGGTGCCAACAGAGTATGAGCTGACAACCTCTCGGACCTGGGGACTGCCATATTGCATTGGAGAGTTCAGTTTCCATCGCCCGCACACACCCTGACTCCTAAGAGTTAAGGCTGACGTGGGAAGGCTCCTAGGTTTCCCATGGGTCCAGATCAGGCCTTGAAAAGAAGTGTTGGCAAGGGGTCGGCTAGTGAAGATGTGAAGGCAGTGACAGGGCAGCATGCTTGTCCCAGACCCCCGAGATGAGGCGGCGACCAGTCCAGCCCATTTAGATCACATTGGAAAGTCACCAGGACATCAGTGGCTGTGTGGAATGAAACTCACACCCCCTCAAGAACAAGGATATTCCCACCCACATCCATCATTCCTTCCCCCTCTGCAGACCTACTTTCCCATTTCAGCTGAACTTGCGGGAAAGGGCACTTGAGCTCCTGGTAAGCTCCAGCAAAAAATAAATCTTGATTTGATTGAATGTTTATAGAATGAGTCTGTTTTACACTGGAAATAACTAAAATAAGTTGAAATACAAGGCCTTAAAGATGAAACTAAGCCTTAGTGCTTATCATGAAGTTGTCAAAGTCAGATGAGCTTGAGGTTGTTCCTCCTCTGGAAATGCTCTCATTCTAGAAATTGCTGGCATGGAAAGTTAGCTTGAGGAAGCCCTCTCTGGTCCCTTTCCCTTTGATGGACTTCCTTGCCTTTGAGTAAAATGGAAAAGGGCCAAGAAGATGCCTAAGCCAATTTTCACAATTGCAAACTACTTGGACTTGCCCCCATCTGGAAGCTCTATCGGAACTGGGTATCAAAACTTCATATGAACAGAGTCCTTTTGTTGGCCTTGCCCCAGGGAAAATGGGCTTCCCAGGTGGAGCAACTGGTAAAGAATCCGTCTGCCAATGAAGGAGATGCAGGAGATGCTGGTTCAATGCCTCGGTCAGGAAGATCTCCTGGACTAGGAAATGGCAACCCACTCTAGTATACTTGCCTGGGAAATTACACGGACAGAGGAGGCTGACAGACTACAGTCTGTGGGGTCTCAAAAGAGTCAGACACAACTTAGTCACTAAACAACAACAACAAAGGATCCTACAGAAAATGAGTATAAAAGAAGAGGATTTGGATATGGGATGCTGAGTCCTCGTAATCTCTCTAAACACCTCTAATCCAAAAGCAAAAAGCAAGTCATAAGAAGAAGAGGCACTGAGTGAGTGGCAACAGTTTCGGTTAGCCTGGGGCACCTCAAATCTGTGTTCCACAGAACACCCAGTACTACTGTCCATGGGTTTTACATCAAAAAACCACAAGGAAAGACAGAAACTATGTCACTAACACAATATATTAGGGCTCTAGATTCTCCTCAGTTTAAAAGAAAGACTGCTAACTGTTTTCTCCAGTGTTTCCCAAAATTATTTCTTTCCAATTTTCAGTTCAGTTCACTCGCTCAGTCGTGTCCAACTCTTTATGACCCCGTGAACCACAGCACAACAGGCCTCCATGTCCATCAACAACTCCCGGAATGTACTCAAACTCATGTCCATTGAGTCGGTGATGCCATCCAACCATCTCATCCTCTGTCGTCCCCTTCTCCTCCTGCCTCCAATCCCTTCCAGCATCAGGGTCTTTTCCAATGAGTCAGCTCTTCACATCAGGTGAACAGCTTCAATATCAGTCCTTCCAATGAACACCCAGGACTGATCTCCTTTAGCATGGACTGGTTGGATCTCCTTTGCTGTCCAAGGGACTCTCAAGAGTCTTCTCCAACACCACAGTTCAAAAGCATCAATTCTTCGGTGCTCAGCTTTCTTTATAGTTCAACTCTCACATCCATACATGACTATTGGGAAAACCATAGCCTTGACTAGATGGACCTTTGTTGGCAAAGTAATGTCTCTGTTTTTTAATATGCTGTCTAGGTTGGTCATAACTTTCCTTCCAAGGATATGTGTCTTTTTATTTCATGGCTGCAGTCACCATCTGCAGTGATTTTGGAGCCCCCCAAAATAAAGTCAGCCACTGTTTCCACAGTTTCTCCATCTATTTGCCATGAAGTGATGGGACCGGATGCCATGATCTTTGTTTTCTGAATGTTGAGCTTTAAGCCAACTTTGTCACTCTCCTCTTTCACTTTCATCAAGAGGCTCTTTAGTTCTTCTTCACTTTCTGCCATAAGGGTTCCAAATTTAACATGTATGTAATAATCACTGGAACCACATTGGGGAAATCCAATGCAAAATAATGGCAGTATGACTTTATTTATTTATATAAATAGATTATTCAGACTTCTGTGGTGTCTCAAATGGTAAAGTGTCTGCCTACAATACGGGAGACCTGGGTTTGATCCCTGGGTCAGGAAGATTCCCTGGAGAAGGAAATGTCAACGCACTCCAGTACTCTTGCCTGGAAAATCCCATGGACAGAGGAGCCTGGTGGGTTACACACAGTCCATGGGATCGCAAAGAGTTGGACATGACTCAGCGACTTCACCTTCTTTCTTTTTTGTGTTTGAAATTCACTTGTTAAACATCATCAAAATATAAACAAATATAGAAGAGACCTTCTATAATCACTAATCTAACACAACTCAGGGAAAATGTAGGCTCCTTCTTTGCAAAATGTTTTAACTACAATGCATTATAGTTGGTTGTTTATTTTTTGTCCACAACATCTCATTCATCTCATTTACACTCTCACTCTGCAGGGGCTGGCCAGTTACAGACAAGTAGGTTTGGTTTAGAAAGGTTAAATGCGTTCTGGCAATCCATAATTGAACAAACTGGCCTAAAAGTCAAGCCATTAAACACAGACTCAAAATATTCTGAACTCATTTAGTCCAACGCTTTTACTTCACAGATGAGAAAATCCATGCTCAGAGGGGTAAAATGACATCATCCAGAGAGACAGGAGCAACTCCATGTTCCCTGACTTAAAAGCTCATGCACTCTGCACTCAGCCATGCTTCTCCAATATGTGACCAAATCCAATAGTGTGGATAAGCCAGGTACTCAGTACAAAGACAGAGACCAATTAGCTATCATAGAGAGCAGTTTTAGTCAGAACACTTGTGATATGCCCTTGATTCAAACACCAATATTAGTTTCCTTTTTCAGGAAGAATACTACAGAAGAAGAATTGTTATTATAAGCAGTTATTAACATTTAATGGAGATTATTTTTTAAAGTGCTTATTTTACATATGTTGCAGTGTTAGAAATTAAAGGTGAAGTATTTTTAATAACATTATATGTTTTTAGTGATGATTATATTAAGCCCTAAACTCAGTGACACACATAGGAAGTATGTGCTTTTTCCAATTTTGCTACAGATAGTAAATAATATATAACCCACTACATAAGAACTGAGGCCTTAAGGCAAAGCTGTGTGTACTCATTCAGGAAACATATATGGCATGAAATAATACAGTGTATGATTAAAGGGCAATTTTCTGCTTTTTTATAAAATGTATAAACATGTAAATTGGAGATGATATGCTAATAGGGCTTCTCAGACTTACATCATTCCCTTGTGAGCACAAACAGTTAAATTCTATGTGATTTTCTTAAATTATAAATTCACATTATTCTCAGTCCCCAAAGCTGAAACTGAATTCATTCTTATAAACTGAGTTCTAAATACATTCATCATATTGTATAGGTGAGAAGAACACAAAAGAGAAATAAAATAGTTTCCATCTTTAGTCAGGAAGATAAAATATATATATCCCTTCTTTTTATTTTTGTATTTATTCAATTATTTATTTATTCAAACAGTGTCTCAGTGCTCTTTGTATTAATGTACACTACAACCTTAATAGGAATTAAATAATACTTTTGGAATTTTTAAAACATCTCTTAAGTGATACTAGAACTACCAGGTAAAGAGGAATATTTAAATTGTAACTTATATATACAAATGTTTGGTAAAGTTTTAATAAAGTGTTTTAAATAAAAGAATTACCTCATATTTGAGTTGACAAATTACTCATTTTCCCCTCAGAGAAGAACAATTAGATTGATGAATCACCTAACTCTCGTTCTCATAATTGTGTATTTGCATGCAAAACACAATTGGCATCTCATTTATCTTATTTTTATTCCTCTGAGTTCAAGTAAACAAATTGTGTTCTAGATTTATATTTTGAATGTTTTGAGAACATAGGACCTCTTTTGTATTGTATCTTGACAAAGTAAACATCACCAAACATTTCCCTGAGAATTAGAAAACTAAAAGACTTTATCTGATGGGACAAAAAATCAAATTATTTTTTCTTTTTAGGAACATGCAAGTTGATTATCACTGAAGTATGGAATAAGATTACTGTATGTCATAATCAACAAACACATCTTACTCATTTTATTCCTGCCACTTAAAATTATTAATGTTATTTTCCAGGCTTTTGATTGAATTACAAGGTGAAAATATGGCTCAGATGGTAATACAGGTTTAAAAAAACTCATAAATTTAAAATAATCTGACATATAATAGTATCTGATTAATGCATGTGTGTGGGCTCAGTCGTGTCCAACTCTTTGCAACCCCATGGTCTGTGGCCTGCCAGGCTCCACTGTCTGTGGAATTTTCCAGGCAAGAAAAACACAGGGTGAGTTGCCACTGTCAAAAATACTGTGAATTTTGCATGTGAAGGACTGGTAGCAATAGATGTTAGGTAGGCACAATTAAAATTAATTCATAGAAGTATGAACATTGCTCTCACACAGCATTTGGCAGAATTTTAATCCATGTTAAGCATTTATGAAGGAATAAGCCAAATGCACAAATATGATCTGAAGCTGTTCGCTGGTGTACCTGGGAGCAGTTTTATCACACTCTTCCTATATTTCTCTAACAAAACTATCATCATGATCGGTTCTCTGCAGACTAAAATTGGATCTGTAGTCATGTATATATTGCAGGGTTGTAATGCTTACAAATTATTAACCACTGGTGCCAGAACTCAGGTACAAGTCTTTTTATGTTCCTGTGTCTAAACAACTAGAATATTGTGGCTCTTATTTCCATGTGCATGAGGTGATTCCATAGTCTACTGTCAAAAGCAAAATTCAAGGATAATATTTATTGAGAGGATAAGTCTCTCTCATTTTGAACAGAAAGTGTTTTTTCTATGATGGATATACACGTGTTACAAAAACAAGTTCTCAAAGACCAGAGATGCTCCTTTTTCCCAAGGGTTAACAAATCAGTCACCTGCCTGGATGACATGTTCCTTGGGACCAGAGCCATTCATGTGGCATTCAACTTTGCATTCCCCATACTGTCCAACTGAGAAACCAGCACATACAAATACCTGTTAAGTGACTGAATGCTATTGAATTGTAATGAAAATGTAACCCTAAGTCTATGTCCCTTATAATCTGGTATGTAATTAGAACGTGCTTTCCTGCTTACAATTTTATAAGATTAAGAGTCATTAGGAAACATGGCTCAGCGGGTAAAGAATCCACCTGCAATACAAGAGAAACAGGTTCAATCCCTGGGTCGTGAAGGTCTTGTGGAGAAGGAAATGGCCACCCACTCCAGTATTCTTGCCTGAAAAATCCCATGGACAGAGGAGCCAGGTGATTTATAGTCCATGGGGTCACAAAGAGTCTGACACAACTGAACGACTAAGCATAGCAATCATGATTCATCCATCAAGAATCTGGCAAGGTATTAGATAAGCGAAATCCCATCATAAGAGATGGGTTTCTAAATGGAGACAGTTTACATAGCATTAGTAGACTTTCATAAAAGTATAGAATATTGACTTTTACATACTACATTGCAAAATATTATTGATTATAGTCATTTTGAAACAAATCAATTGGGTAAATTAGGTTTTTTCCCTACTTACCACATTATGCTTTAGTCAGAGATTACAATGATATTAATAGCATACACTGTTTCCACCACAAACACAAATCAGGCAGTGCATTGTTCACCAAAGCTTTTAGTTTAGGTTTAAATACAACAATTATGTTGGTTATGCTCTCAGTTCAAGCACAAGGCAGGACTCAAACTACTAACTATTTGAGAAAATATATTATTTCAATCATTAAAAAATATTAAAGGAAAATGTTTACTGTAAATTAAAATATTTCACTAATCTTGACATCTATTACCACCTTATAAACAATAATAAAATCATGTATATTATATGTGTATACTTCTTCAAACAAATGTGAAAGGTCACCTGTGACCTTTGGCTTATTTGTGAAATCAGCCTTAAATGAATTAGCTGATGCCAACATTCATCATCTGATTAATCATTTAATTAAAAGGTCTGTAGTACTCAAGTGTTTCCATACAAATGTGTATCAAGCTAAACATGACAGCTCTGGTAAATCAAGGAAAATAAGGACACTTAAATGTTATAAATCATAATGTCAATCTGACATTTTTCATTTTGGCTTTGTCTTATTCACCCAGTACATACTTGGTGAGCTATCCTTCTACAAATTAAGGCAGGATCACAGAGTATACATGCTTCTACACATTTGACATCAACGTTTTCTGGGATACTGTGTTGGGGATATTACAATTGTTTATAATCTCAGTTAGTTTTTCAAGATGGCACTGTTTAGGAACTTTATTCTGGCTCTGAAGAAAAAAAAAGCAGATGAAACCTGAATATTTCAGGTATCTGAGATTATAAATATTTCAAGTTTATTTCTTGAACAAAATCTATTCATCTCCATGTACATAGGTCAGTGCCTACATGGGATGTGATAATGAAGCTGACTGCCGTAATAATGGCAGAAAGCCAAGAGGAACTAAAGAGCCTCTTAATGAAGGTGAAAGAGGAAAGTGGAAAAGCTGGCTTAAGACTCAACATTCAAAAAATGAAGATCATGGCATCTAGACCTGTCACTTCATGGTAAACAGATGGGGAAAAAATGGAAACAGTGACAGACCCTATTTTCTTGGGATCCAAAATCACTGCAGACAATGACTGCAGCCATGAAATTAATGCTTGCTCTTTGGAAGAAAAGCTATGACAAACCTAGACCGCATATTAAAAAGCAGAGACATCACGTTGCCAACAAACATCCATATCATCAAAGATATGGTTTCTCCAGTAATCATGTATGGATGTGAGACCTGGCCATAAAGAAGGCTAAGCACCAAAGAACTGATGCATCCAAATTGTGGTGCTGGAGAAGACTCTTGAGAATCCCCTGGACTGCAAGGAGATTAAACCCGTCAATCCTAAAGGAAACCAACCCTGAATATTCATTGGAAGGATTGATCCTGAAGCTGAAGCTCCAATACTTTGGCCACCTGATGAGAAGAGCCAACTCGTTGGAAAAGGCCTTGATGCTGGGGAAGACTGAGGTCAGGAGAAGGGGACACCAGAGGATGAGATGGTTGGATGGCATCATTGCCTCAATGGACATGAGTCTGAGCAAACTCCAGAAGATAGTGAAGGACGGGGAAGCCTGGCGTGCTGCAGTCCATGGGGTCACAAAGAGTTGGACACGACTGAGTGACTGAACAACAAGCTGTACTATTTGTCAAGCAATGGCCTTAATTAGTTTATTCAGAATTTTCACTTCCTACATGGGTGGAAAATTACAAAAATATAAACTTCAGGGACACTGAGGATCCAACTCTTTTAGGGCACTCCAGATAATATTAAAGAGATGTTTATTTGTTCATCAAGGATTTACTTGAGAAAAAACACATGCAGAGCGCTACTGAGCAGTTGGAATGGAGCAAACGCTGCACTGAACAGCTGTATATTGTAAACCTAGATGCACTACATAATAACACTCAAGTGCCTTTCTTTTATAATATTCTTGGTACAAGAGGATCATCTGTTCTCAATAGAAGTTACAAATTTTACTTATATAACATCGCTGTTTGAACTTAAAACTTGAATACTTCTGCCAATGAATATTTAGACTATTCTTACTGTGCCAAACAAGTGAAGGAGCCTCAAGTAATGAATTGTATGGTTGGCAACCTCTTGGTTGTACACAGGTAAAAATACAGATCAATAGATGGATTATGCTGATGTATTAAAGAAGCTAATAATATCTGATTTTAAAAATTCTTAAAATTCATGACAGCTTCTTTGTCCTTTAATCTAGCATCACAGAAATTATTACTAAGGGTGGCTTCATTCATACGATCAAATTCACAAAAACACTTGGGTATCTGTAGTCATACATCTCTGTTAACATTAAAAGGAGATGAGTACAGCAGAATAAGTATTCTCAAAGGCATAAATTTAGAAAAGAAAGAAAGAAAAATAAAAATGAGCTGCTAGAGCTGTTGGTTTAGAAAAACAAACAAAATGGAGATAAGAAAGAAAGGAGAAAGGGAAGGAGGGGGGGAGGGAGGAAGGAAAACTTGTCCCCTCATCAGTCAGGGACTGATGGGCCAAGCACCCTCCAAGTGCTTGAGGACTGAGCACTGCTGCAGCCGGTCATTTTGCAGTACTCGTGACATTCAAGGGAGCCATCAGCCACCAAGACAATGGCGCAGCCGTTAATCCACTTCAACAAGCAACACCCGGTAGCTCTGCTGGTCGCATTCCTCTTCCACCAAGCCTTGTGAAATCTCTCTCTGAATCGCTTTGATATTACTTCCTGTGTAGTCTTTGAATTAATCCATGTCTTTCTTTTTCCCTCACCAACACCTTGGTATTCACAATCATCCCCTCTTTCCATCTCCTTTTTCCATGAGTCCACTAACTGGTTCCTGATTTTCACTATTTCCCTTCTTTAATCTGTTTCCCACTCTATAGGCAGAGACATCTTTACAACATGCAAACCTATAAGCTGAAATCCAGATTAAGTGCTTACAATACTTGAATATGTCCCTTTATTTTTAGAATAAAGACCAATATTTTTACCATGGCTAGCTGTGATGTGGGCTTGGCTACATCCTTATCTGCTCTGGCTCCAGCGGTCTTTTGATTTGCCATGGTTCCCTCCTACCACATTAGACTTTCTCATGCTGATGCTTTAGCCTGGAATGCTTTTCCTTTAACTCTCACTTCTGATAACTGCTAGTCATTTTTTGGATCTCAGTTCAGATATCACTTCCCCAAGGGAGCATCTGGCCTTACCCCTAACCCACAGTAACTGGGTCAAGCATTCAGTTAGATATTCTTGGCATTAGGCACACCACTGCATTTATCACAGTTTATAACCACACACTTATTATGGGTGATTAGATGATTATTACTGATCTTTGTCACTAGACTATAAGCACAATGAAGAAAAAAACAGTGTATGGTTTTCTCATAATTTTAACCTCAATATCTAGCAAAATTTATGACAGTGAACAAGTATCATTTCCTCAATGAATAATGCTTGTCAAAATGAGGTCATTAACAAGTGGTTAAAGCTACAACAAACTGCTTTATTTCCATTCACCAGAATCATTCTGATCAGAGTCTGAAGGATGAAATTACTTCACATTTCATAATGAACAAATTCAATGATTTTGTTTAAACTCTAGAATTTTTAGCATCCCATAGATGTGGCCAAAATGAAAGTTCATTAGCATCTTTCATTAGTTATTATAGAAACAGAATTCTACTGCTAAATTGGGATTTAAAAATTTTCTATTATAGTTCCCTCATTATATAAGAAAGAGTCAGGAGATCTTCAAAAGGTCATTCAGCCTGTTGGTGACAGCACAGGGATAAAAATCAGCCATTTAAAATCCCAGTTCAATTTTTTTTTTTTTTTTTTTGCTACAACTATGCTGTAACTTTTAAATTTATGACTTCATTTTCATTTTTGGACATATGTAAGACACAACAAGTACCCATAGGAGAAATATCTCCAAATGGTTAACTTTGTCACATCATTTAGACTTCTGCTTTAAAACATTAAAATAAAGAGCAATATTTTTAGAAGTGTATGAAGCCTAATTTTTTAAGAAATGAAACATTTTCATGCCTAATTTGCAATTTACATTGTACACATTAAATGGGAGTGAGACGAGGACAGTACAAGCTTTCCTCGTTTCTTAATATTCTGAAGCAAATAACTTTTCCAGTTAAATCTGTTTGTCCATAATTCTATTTATGAAAACTCAAAAGGAAGGTAAAATTTGAGCAAGAGGTTGGGGATGTGACAATAGCAGATGGAAAAGTACCGCTGGAATCCAATCTATTACAACTGGCTATGTGACCTTGGGCTGAGTACTTTCCCTCTGTAAATTTCCTCATCTATACAGTCAGGAAATTGGTCTAAATCATGAGCTCTATCTGTTGATGGATTTCCATGATCCCATTAAGCCCTTTGGGGTGTGTATGTACATTTTTGGGGGAAGAGAGTCCATAGCTTCTATTATGTTGGCAAGGATCTGGGAAACAAAACATGTTAGTTGCCTCTGTACTAAAATCTGAGGGTCCTTCCTAGTTTTGAAAATGGAATAAAGCTACACATAGAATTATAATTTTAGATGGAAATTGGAAATAGTATAATTATTAGCGTGAGCAATAAGATTATTTGAAGAGCATATTCTGCACAAAGGAATACTATCATCAATCACATATTTAAGTATTAGCTGAAAAACTTCGCTGGAAGGCCAGTCCAGATTTTCCATGAGTAGAATCAATTGTTGCAGACCAATGTAATAACTACATATAATAAAATCTCAATATGTCACATATTTTCAGTCCTTCCTTTTTATCACTGTTTTAATGACTGATTCATGTAAGCAAGTTTGTCAGCAAATAGATACTTTCTTACAGATTTCAGGATATCTATTCCAAAACATTTTGATGATAACTTTTGGATGGTTGAATAGCCATGGTTGCTACAGTACACACATATTTATGAAAGACACAAATAAAAGTCACGTTGCACATCACTTATTTCCTTGTTCTATGTCTTAATGTAATAAATATGGCTTAATTTTCTTCTATGTGTACTCTTCTAGACACCTGTGAAATATCAGTGAGCAAACAAAAATCTTCTCTCCTCATAGTGCTTACATTTCAGAAGGGATGAAATAAAATAAACAATATGCATAAAAATAATTAAGCTAGTTATTATTTTTAAAGGTGATAAATGTTTTGGCCAAAAATAGAGTAGAAAAATTAGGAACACCAGAGGTAAGGAGAATGGTTCCAAATGTAAATAGGTCAGGGTAGGCTTCACTGAGGGCGAAGGTAATGGCACCCCACTCCAGTACTCTCGCCTGGAAAATCCCATGGATGGAGGAGCCTGGTAGGCTGCAGTCCATGGGGTCGCTAGGAGTTGGACACGACTGAGCGACCTCACTTTCACTTTTCACTTTCATGCATTGGAGAAGGAAATGGCAACCCACTCCAGGGTTCTTGTCTGGAGAACAGGGACGGGGGAGCCTGGTGGGCTGCCATCTATGGGATCGCACAGAGTTGGACATGACTGAAGCGACTTAGCAGCAGCAGGCTTCACTGAGAAGGTGTTATTTAGCAAAGACCTGAGGAGATAAGGGAGTGAGCCAGGGTCACTTATACACTGGGGAAGAGCTTTCTAGACAGTGGGAAGAGTCAAGGCAAGGGTATGGATTCAAAGAATAACCAGGAAGCCTTTGTGGCAGGGAAAAACCAAAAATCATTCTGCAGCTAATGATGAGACCAGCAAGGGCTTAATACCTCAAATACACAAACAGCTCATACAACTTAACAAACAACAACAAGAAAGCAAACAACTCAACTAAAAAATGAGAATACCATAATAGACACTTCTCCAAAGAAGGTACACAGATGGCTAGGAGGCATATAAAAAGATGTTCAGCATTGCTAATTATTAGAGAAATGCAAATCAAAACTACAATGAGGTACCACCTCACATCTGTCAGAATGGTCATCGTTAAAATGTCTATAAATAATAAATGCTGGAGAGGGTGTGTAGAAAAGGGAACTCTCCTACGCTGTTGGTGGCAGTATAAATTGGGGCAGCCACTATGGAAAACAGGATGAAAGTTCCTCAGATAACTAAAAATAGAATTACCATATGATCCAGCAAACCCAGTCTTGGGCATATACCCAGACAAAACTGTAACTCAAAGAATACATGTACCCCTATATTCATAACAGCACTATTCACAATAGCCAAAACTTGAAAACAACCTAAATGCCCATTGACAGATAAAGAAGATGTGACATATATACAATGGAATACTACTCAGCCATAAAAAAAGCAAAATAATGCCATTTGAAGCAACGTAGATGCAACCAGAGATTATTATGCTAAGCGAAGTCAGAAAGAGTAAAATAAATACCATATGATATCATTTATATGTGAAATCTAAAGTATGATGCAAATGAGCCTATCTACAAAACAGAAATAGACTCACAGACATAGGATTAGACTTATGGTAGCCAAAATGGAGAGGAGAGAGAAAGATGGACTAGGAGTTGGAAGTTGTTAGATGCAAGCCATTACATTTAGAGTGGATAACAATAAGGTCCTACTGTGGCACAGGGAACTATATCCAATCACCTAGAATAAACCATAATGAAAAATAATATAAAAAAGAATATATATATGACCATAACTGAGTCACTCTGTTGTACAGCAGAGACTGGCACAACATTATAAATCAACTATACTTCAATTAAAAAAAAATCTGTTTATGGTGATGAATTTTGTAAAATTTTCATCTTCCAGTTGATACCTCATTTTCTGTTGCTTATTTGTTTATAATGAAAGTCCTAACTCTTGAATAATTTTCCTAGAGTCTCATATTTGTCAAGAAAGGAAAAGTCAGAATTCTGAGAATTTTAAAATCACCCCAAAACCATGATCATAGTTTAAGCCCCTCAGTTTCCACAAACATATATTTGGCAATGAATTGTTATATAATAAGCAAACAGGCCATTTAATAAGAGCTGATGTCACTATAAAGAAATTAAGTAAAAGATTTTCATTTTGAACATTTAGAGACTGGGCACAAAGCATTTGCTATACTCCAACAAAGAAAAATTCCAAGATTCACAGCCAACATAAAAGCACCCATTCTTTCTGAAATGTCACAGCTCTTTTAGACATTTGTTACACTGTTCATTTCATTAACTTTTTTTCCAGAAAATAAAACAATCACAATTATTGTGCAATTTTCACAGCATTTATCTGGGTGAGTATCTCCAAAAAGAATACATATAAAGGTAGTACTTTTTTTGTTAGGAGGGAAGCTTAGTCAGCTCTCCCTCAAGTAAGCATCTTATTCTTGCCTCTGTGCCTTGCTGAAAATGCATGGTGACCCACAAGCTTAGAAACGTAAGGAGACGTGCACAGTCCTACCTTGCCCAAATGATCCTTTCTGCCAAAGCCAGTGGCGGCTGCAATGCTCCCTGCTCCTTCTACCGTCTTCTGGGCTACTGCAGTCACCCCTGTCACCACGGCCTCGCCAACGTTCGTCACTTGCTCTTTGGTCTTCTCAGCCACTGGGATGAATCAAGAACAATGACAGATTAAGGGATGGTGGACCAACAGCCACTAGGAATAATTTCACTTCCACTAACCATCAACTTCCGAAGACCTATATTCACACACGTAGATAACTGGTGAGTCAGGAGAAGAAACAGTTACTGAGATTGCTACGTGAGCATGGCTTAGCCAAACACAGATTCTTTGCCAAGACAGTCTTGTGCAATCATGCAGATGTTTAAAGGTGTTTCAAGCCTAAAGATCACAAATTTAGGGCTGTAAGCAATTTCGCTCTGGTTGACATTTTATGAAAGAAAGTTTACAGAAAGCAAGGCTTGCAGGTGTAGCTGTATCAAACTCAGCATGAAGTATTTCTTTATTTCAATTTCAATGCCAACTCTTTGATATCACTCAGCATGTTTTTTTCATCACACCTTCTGAGTCACAGAACACATATGTGCTCTCACATGGTATCATCAGAAATAAAACAACAGAGTGAGGGATGACTATGCTGATCCTTTTATGAAACATCAGGTAGTTGAAGCAGAATGAGTTTTAATGTTAAGATTTATGTTCAATCATTTTAATGGGAACAAAAGAGCTGGACTTAAAGTATGAAATGAAATGGTTTGTTGAGCACACTTAATTTCTTTTCATTAAAAATAAAATATGGAAATTCAGTAGGCTTTTAAAAATAAGTTAAATTTTAAGATGATGGTATAAATAGTTTGGGATTAGATTTAGAAAGAGATTCGATCTCATATCAAAAATTATCTAAGACTATATATAACTGTTGAATTAATGTTTCTATATTAATTCCATACAAATATCAAATAAACAAAGCTGCAATAAAAAAAAGTTTGCTTCAATTAAGAGTTTTATGAAAAAGCGGTAAAAGATGAGAATCTGCACTTTTAACAATTTCAAGTTCAAGGGAAACAAGACAACTCTTCATCCAAACCTTTTTCCAGTTGTCATGTATGGATGTGAGAGCTGGACTATAAAGGAAGCTGAGCACCGAAGAATTCATGTTTTTGAACTATGGTGTTGGATAAGACTCTTGAAAGTCCCTTGGACAGCAAGGAGATCAAACCAGTCAATCCTGAGGAAATCAGTCATGAATATTCATTGGAAGGACTGATGCTGAAGCTCCAATAATTTGGCCATCTGATGCAAAGAACTGACTCATTGGAAAAGACCCTGATGCTGGGGAAAGATAAAAGGCAGGAGAAGAGGATAAAAGAGGATAAGACGGTTGGATGGCATCACCAACTCAATGGACATGAGTTTGAGCAAGCTCCGGGAGTTGGTGATGGCCAGGGAGCCCTGGCGTACTGCAGTCTATGGGGTCGCAAAGAGTCAGACACAACTGAGCAACTGAACTGAACTGAATCCTTATAACATTTACACTCATAAGGCCTGTGGGTCTTGCATTCTTATCTATATGTAATGTTTGCCTTCTTTTCTGAGGAATTCAATGAGTTGTACTATGTGAGCTGTTAAGTGTTATGTGCTAGTCACCCGATTATCGTACAGATTTCATTTCACCAGTTGGGAGGGGCCAGTCCCTGGGTCAGGAAGATTCCCCTGGAGAAGGAAATGACAACCCATTCTAGTATTCTTGCTTTGAGAAGCCCATGGACAGTGGAGCCTGGTGGGCTACTACTATTCATAGCATCGCAGAGTCTGACACGACTAAATAGTAACAGTGTGGTCAAAACAATTGGGTTTTGAATACAGTATGCAGGTCATGGAAGTTGAGGAGGTAGGTAAGGAAAAAAGGAAAATGAGTCTCACTCCTCAGTGTAGACAACAGAGGGAAATGAAAGTGGCCCCAAGAGTCTAAAAGCAGGAAGAGTTCACGCAGGTATTGCTTGATATTTGCCACTTCTGGGGATGTGGTAGATGCCTACCAACTAGTCATGGCTATACTCAATGCAAAGTTCAATTTAAATGCCAGTGAAAAAACTGTACTGAAAATCTCATGTTTTTAAACATTTCCAGAATGTTGATGCTTTAAAAATAGTGAATTATGGGCTTCAAGTTCTCATTTTTTTCTTTTCTAAGAATACAAGTAGAAAATTTTACTTGAAAATGAACATTTCTTGTTATAAAATCTCAAAGACAAAAATAAATTTTGATCTTTTTTAAAGATTCATAATTTTTCTTCTGCCAGCCATGAAAGTTTATTTTTATAATTCTAGATTTATATACATACTTTTTTAATGCACATATCTGCATGCTAAAATGCACTTTTTAGTTTATTATAATTGATTAGATTTTACCACTGTAAGAATAAGTAAATTATTTACATTACAAAATGTCAGGATTTACATATAGCAGTGGTGGACCATTTTATTTATTTTCTTAATTTATTTTTATTTTTTGGCTGTGCCATACAGCATGTGGGATCTTTCCTGACCAGGGATCAAACCCAGGTCCCTGCATTGGAAGCATTTAGTTTTGACTACTGTACCACAAGGAAAGTCCCTGATAGACACATTTTAAGATTTCTGTAGGAACTGATTTATCTAGCAGATAATTTACTGACCTTAAACCCTTTGTTAAAACCCACCTCAAAAGTTAAATTCCATGTTAATAGCCTCTTTTCCCAACAACTGTCCTTCTTCCTCCTCCTGTGTGCTCATAAAATTTTAGGTATATCTTTACTACTGAACTTTCTATTTGCACCATAATTATTGATTTCCCAGTATGTCTACCCACCTCCACTGGTATATTTTGAGTTGATCAAAACCAGAGATAATATTCTCTTTATATTATTTCATAGTAACACTCATTAAATAATTTTGAGTACATTAAAAGCAATTTTGTGTATATGTGTAATCTATACATCAATTTCAATAAGTATTGACTCTAATTAAGTTAACAATACAATTCCACAAAGGAAATGTGGCACCAACTTTTAGAACAGACAGTAAATCTAGCCTATAACATTAAAAAAAAATTACAAAATTAAGATATAGTTTTGAATTAGTATACAAAGTACAGATATGAGGACAAAAAAATTTGTATTTTTTAACAAGGGAATTTAAAATGTAACATGTTGGAAATTAACTGTGTTCATTATTGTATAACAAGTTTCTGTGTGTAAGAATCAAAGCCTGCAGTAGATCTCCAACAATAGGAGTTTCTTTATATCACACTTTCATGAGGGAAAAAATGAGAATGAGTCAGCTTATATCAAATTAAGTTTTTTAATACCTTCAAAGGCATGTCATTCCATAAGCCCAGATTAAGTGCTCTCTCATATTTTCCTATAAAGTGATGTACTGACAACTGAAATAATAATGTCCTGAGATCAAAAAGCCAGGGATTAAGGTAGAGTTTTCTGGATTTTATCTTCAGATTATCTAACTGAGAGGATTAATTTTCCCTGGATGTTGTAGGTAGAAAATGCCTGGCCTAAGTTTACTAAAGTCTGTATTTCTACAAAATAGTTAATGAAATGAATCTTGTGGAAATTTTTCTTTTAACATTAGCTGATATTGTTATGTACTTAATAATAGTTTCTCCCTTCCCTGCTTTAAGAGTAATAACAAAGTAAATAACAATTATGTAGCAATTATTTTGTACCATGATAAACATTTTAGGTCATATATAAAAAGCAACCAATTCTCTCTGATTAACTACTGAGGTTATTACCTTAAACATTTATTTACCCTTATAAAATGAATTTAGAATTTTACATGAAATAACTTTACTCAACAAATTAATTTATCTGATACGAGAGAGGGATGGCCCTTTTTGCAACTGATTTATTCCACTGCAATTTTCATAGCCAGATTACTTATACCGACATTTCTGATACTTTACTACTGCCAGGGTGATTGACTGGCGCTGTGCTAAGTCACTTCAGCCATGTCTGCCTCTTTGCAACCCGCATGGACTGTAGCCCACCAGGCTTTTCTGTCCATGGGGATTCTCCAGGCATGAATACTGGAGAGGGTTGCCATGCCCTCCTCCAGGGGATCTTCCCAACCCAGGGATCGAACCCAGGTCTCCCATACTGCAGGCAGATTCTTTACCATCTGAGCCACCAGGCAAGTCTTTGACTGGTGCAATGACTGGAAACACTGCCCATAACAAAATCATCATGGTCTCCCTGCTTAGAAGGATTTTCCATAGTATTCCGGGGAACACTAGTTGAATTAAACTCTAGTAACTGTTGAAAGGGCTTCCCTTGTGACTCAGCAGGTAAAGAATCTGCCTGCAATGTGGGAGACCTGGGTTTGATCCCTGGGTTGGGAAGATCCCCTGGCAAAGGAAACAGCTACCCACTCCAGTATTCAGCCCTGGAGAATTCCATGGGCTGAACAGTCTGTGGGGGTCACAAAGAGTGGGACACTACTGAGTGACTTTCACTTTTTTCAACTATTGAAAGAAAGTCAAATTAGTTTTGGAAATCCTGGGTTAAACTAAATTATGTAAATTTATTTATTGTAGAAAAGCTCAGTTTCTTTAATATGTTAAAAGGAAGACAGGATATGCAAAGTTTCCAAACATTTAAAAACCATGGAAACATTAGCTGGCAGGCTGCTGTTCTTCAGAAACAATCTGCAAAATATTGCCTTATAGTACAAAACTTCAGTCACTTGTACCAGGCCAAGTGTGTACGCATTCATGCACACAAACACCTCAAAAACTCATGTTTACATTCTATCATTCTAAAAAAACCTCAAAAATTCTGACTTTGGCAATAGTTATCCTTGCAGCCCATCTGCATAGCCTCCATTGGATGGTAATATTAGCTTATTCTCTAATTTTTACCACAGGCTCTAAACTTTGCAACATGCTTATCTGCTTGTTCATCCATATGGATTCTCCTTCAGCTATTAGAATGAAAAGCAGTTAAACCAAGTAGACTCTCTTCATATAGCATAGTCTACAACTGTCTGATAACTAGTTCTTACAAAAATCATACTTTATAACATGCCATTTATAGAAGGTCCCTACAGGGCAGTTTATATATACTGAATTCCAACAGAGCAAAAGTAAGTTGCATACTTTAACTTAGCTTCTAGAAGAATTAGTTTCAAAGGGTTGTTTTTTATTTAATTTATTTATTTTCAGCTGCACTACGTGGCTTGCGGGATCTTAGTTCCGTGAACAGGGGTTGAACCTAGGACATGGCAGTGAAAACCCAGAATCCAAACCACAAGGCCACCATAGAACTCCCTGTTTTGATTTTATACTCTAACTTTTTTAGTCAAAAGTATGTATAAAAGGGCTTCCCTGAGAGCTCAGTTGACAAGGAATCTGCCTGCAATGCAGGAGACCCCGCTTCGATTCCTGGGTCAGGAAGATCTGCTGGAGAAGGGCTAGGCTACCCACTCCAGTATTCTTGGATTTCCCTTGTGGCTCAGCTGGTAAAGAACCAGCCTGCAGTGCCAGAGACTGGGGTTCGATCCCTGGGTTGGGAAGATCCCCTGAGAAGGAAAAGGCCACCCACTTCAGTATTTTGGCCTGGAGAATTCCATGGACTATATAGTATGTATAAAAGTATGTATAAAAATCATATAAATACCTTTCTGCACTAGCTACGAAAATGTGGCTCAAGATAGATTCACTAGAAAATGATAGTAAGTAAAACCTAGATAATACATACTATTTGCCTTCAGTATTCTAGGTATTTATTTATATTCTCATTCACTGAATTCTTTTACAAATGAGGAAACTGAATCACACAGAGGTAACGAACGAATCTTGCAGAACAGTCACACAGCTAGTAAGGGGTAAGCAGAAATTTGGACTAAAGAGGTCTGCTTCAGTGTTTGTGGCCTTAACCAAAATACTGTATTAATTAATATTCCCATTTGATTTTCTCAAAATCTGTTTTATAACTTAGCAATAGAAGCATGTTACTTTGCTGAGGCCCTGCCATATTTACTGCTTTCTCATCATATGAGTTATATTTTTTATCTGATCATATGATTATATCTTATCATGCCTGTCAGAAAGCTTGGAGTACATAAAACATAAAACTCAATCACAGCAAGTCCATATATTAAAGTTGCTAAATTGTGATTTTTCTATTTCTATCATTATCCTCCTCCTCTTCCTCATCATCACCATCATAATTTTCATCATTTTTGCTATTCCCTTATTGTAATCTTCTTACAGACCTAATTTCAAAATTTGGGTGAAATTAGGTCAAACAGAGATAAACACAATAAATAATTTACTGATCATCCCAAGAGTATTTCCTAAAATGTCTTCTGAATCAAGGAGATATTATAATTTGTATATTTTAGTGTCAGAATATTTCATTGTACTCTATAGAAAATTTTCATTCAACTCTTTAAAAATGGCAGTTCTTATATGATATTCCACTATCATTTGCCAGAACATTAATTTGATCAGAACACTCAAATGTTACACCACTATAAGCTAAACAATTAAACTAGTCAATTCAGTCATCATTCTTGACAGTTACAAACACTGTGTTTTACTTACTTATAACAAATACTTAACATACTTTAAAATATTTAATAAAGAATCAAGATTAAACAAAGCCGATGTTTTCTAGAATGCTCCTCTATGGGCAGAGTGGTTATTTATATTTACATCCTGAATGATCAGTGCTGGGGCTATCCTGCTTACTAGATATTTTCAATATCATCCTTGAATATAAGTTCCACAAAGCTTACCTGTTGTCACACCATGAACTACCCCTTCCTTGGTTTTGGATCCTACAAAAACAAACAAATTCAAACCATAAGCTTCAAAGTCACCTTTACTGCTAATGAGCTACTTTTAAATACATCTAATGGAAAAATAATATCTCACTCTTCAAAAACCCACATGTAAAGATATCTTCAGGGAGCAAAAAATTTAAAACAAAGAAATTTAGTAACCATTACAACAAATGCAACAAAGCAAAGCTAACCGGATATGCTCCAATTAAGATTTTAGCACACAATAATAGCTTTTCAACCCTTGTGTCCCACTTCACATATCAACTTACAGAAAGTAAAAAAGAAAAGGTGAGAAAACACAGGGTCTGGCTGGGAAGGTGATTTTGGATTCAGAACTGCAGAAGCTCTACTAAAATGCAATACAAAGAAAGATTACTTAATCCATGGAACACAAACGGATGGGGGAAGGAGAGAGGGAATTCATAGTTGTTGAACATCTATTATGAAAAAGGCATTTTTCATCTCATTTAATGTTTGTAATAACCCCCCATTTCACATCATGCCCATTTTACTCCACATGAAGCAATTACAAATTAAAGTTAAATGATTTGTCTGAAGTCACCAGCTACAAGCATGTTCAAATTAAGGGCTCTGTGACCCTAAGCCCATATTGTTTCTACGAAACCAGGCAAATCTTTAGAAGGAATACAGTATTTTATCACTGAAGTATGACTGATGCTAGCTTCGAGAAGGGGCAAGATAGTAATTTTCCCCAAATCTTGACCATTACCAAACTTTTACACAAAGAATTTATTAATATGTATTGGTAAAATTAAGTTTGTGAATAATTTTATTCATCAGCTCTCTAATGTTGGATTTATTAGTGTAATTCATACAGCTTTTTAATGATCTTGGAGACAATAACAATAAAAAGAAAATTCATTTGAAAACTACCCTATAAGCTAAATAAAGTAATTCTATCAGAGAAGAATGTAAGGAAATTAGGACTGAAAAACTAGGAAATGAATATTTATCATTCTCTACCTGCCACTCCTTCAACACCTTATTTTTAAAAACAACTAGTAAAAATATATTTTAACAATTGTATATTCTCTCTGCCTTAGTTGTACCTGATAATTTGATCTTCGGCTAAATCATGGAATGTATCCTGAACCAAACATACAAGAAAGTCTTAATGAGTTTCTTTGCATCAAACCAATTACCTGTTTTCGGTTTTCATAATTGTTTAGTAGTATGTTACTGATGATTAACTTTTAATTGATAAGTAACCTGTAAATGAAAAGATAAAGCTACAAAATACGTGCCCAGTGGTATGTCACCAGTAATGTGATAGACAGATAGACCTTATAGATAAGTAGATCTCATAACAGATACAGCTGAAGAGACCCTAGATCTGATGGCTTCCCTAAGCTGATGTAGCCCACATCCATTCCCCTCTTGTCTCTTATGACTTCACAAAGCTGCAGAGTGGAGAAGATCAGAAATGATGCCTGGGCATTGCCAAGGACTCAATTATGCTGTTGTGCATGTCATGTTGACTATCTCAGTATGGTGGAGGTGAAGCAAATTGTGACTTGGGAGTTTGACATCAATCCACAGTCTTGACCACTGCTACTTATTGAGCAGGATCTCACTGGAAGAGTTTTGAAGGTCATTTTCTTGCCTTTACTGTTAGAATACTTGGCAAAGAACTGCATTTTTTTTTTTTTTTTTTGCTTTTGAATTTCACTCTCAACTTACAATTTCTAAACGATTTGATTGAGAAATTTTTGGTCCATTAAATTGAAGTAGGTTGATTGAAAATTTGTATACAAAGATATCACAAAAGGAGAAAAAAACAAAAATAATATTGATTATGGTGGTTCATCAATTAGCATTAAAAGCTAGCTATTGAAAGTATATTATAAATGAATGAGATTACTTTCTCATGAGGCTTAAGAAAACAGTGTGCTAAACTTCTTCAGCCATAAGTGAAAGAGGAAAATTTTCCCTAGTTACTTCTAATCTTTCAAGCTAGTTATTGATAATAGTTCTTATAATGAAGGATAAAATTATCAAAAGAAAATACATTGGCAAATTACTCTGCTGCAGAGTTTGTGTGTGTGTGCTGAACGCTCAGTCCTGTCAGACTCTTTGCAACCCCATGGGCGGTAGCCCACCAAGCTCCTCTGTCCGTGGGATTCTCCAGGCAAGAATACTGGAGTGGGTTGCCATTCCCTTCTCCAGAGGATCTTTCTGACCCAGGGATCGAACCCAGGTCTCCTGCTTGGCACAGATTCTTTACCATTGGAGCCACCAAGCAGCCCTGTTGGAGAGTTTATTTGACAATAATAACCATGGCTCCTACATATAAAAGTACACTTACAAAAATTCTCAATGAAATGTTAATGAATCAAACACAACAATGCATTAAGAGAATTATACATCACAATCAGGTGGCATTTATCATAGGTATGCAAGGCCGGTTCAGTGTTTGAAAGTCAATTAAGTAATTCATATCAGCAGGCTCAAAAAGACATGTCATGATCATATTAATAGATGCAGAAAGAGCATTTGCAAAACTCAACACCTACTTGTGATTAAAAAAAAAAACCCTCCCAGTAAACTAGAAATAGAGAACTTTCCCAACCTGATAGAAAGTATCTACCAAAAAGTCTACAGCTAACATCATATTTCATTGTGAGACACTAGGAACTTTATTACCAGGAACAAGGCAATAATATCCCCTTTCACCAGTCCTTCAACATCGTACAGGAAGCCCTAGCTATTGCAGTAAGACGAGGAAATAAAAGATATCTGGCTGGGAAAGATGAAACAAAACTGTCAAGAATCAACAAAAAATATCCTGGTGCTGATAAGTTACTATAGAAAGATTGCAGGATGCAAGGTTAAAAAGTCAATCACCTTCCTATATACCAGTAATGAACGAGCAGAATTTGAAATTAAAAACATAGTATAATTTACATTAGCATCAAAGACAAAATACCTGGGCATAAATTTAATGCAATATATACAAGATCTATATGGGAAAAATTATGTAGCTTTGATAACAAAATCAAAGAACTATATAAATAGAGAGATATTCCACATTCATGGATAGAAGACAGAATATTAACAACATGTTATCTCTTCCCAACTTGATTTTACAGTTCCATGTTATATATATACATATATACATACATATACATATATATATAGAGAGAGAGAGAACCATCAACTCAACGGACATGAATTTGAGCAAATTTCAGGAGATAGTGGAGGACAGAGGAGCCCACTGTGCCACGGTCCATAGGGTCACAGAGTTCGACATGACTTAGCAACTGAGCAACAATCTCAAGCAAAACCCCAGTAATTTTGTGGATATTGACAAACTGATTCTAAAGTTTATGTGGAGAGGCAAAGATCAAAAATAGCCAAAATGGTATTGAAGAAGAACAAAGTTAGAGGACTGACACTACTTACAAAGCTGTCATAATCAACACAATGATATTGGTGAAAGAATAAACAAATAGATCAAGGGACTGGAAAAGAGAGCCCAGAAATACACAAACATAAATGTAATCAGCTGATTTTTGACAAAGGAAAAAAGGCAATAAAATGGAGCAAAGATAGTCTTTAAACAAATGGTGCTAGAACTGGACATCTACATGAAAAAAATAATTTTATACAACTTTATACCCTTCACAAGCAAATAATCCAAAATGAATCATAGCCTTAAGTGTAAAATGTGAAACTATAAAACTTCTAGAAGATCACCTTGAAGAACATCTACATAATCTCAAGTATGGCAATGACTATTGAGCTATAACACCAAAGACACACTCCATTAAATCATTAATAAGTGAGAATTCATTTAAATTAAAAACTTCTATAAAAGACAATTTCAAAAGAATGAGAAAACAATCTGCAGACAGGAAAATATTTATGAACTATCTGAAAAAGAAGACAAAGAACTCTTAAAAATCAACAATAAGAAAACAAATAACCTGGTTAAAAAATAGGCCAAAGATCTTAATAGATACTTCATCAAAGAAGATGTGGAGATGGTAGATAAGCATTTGAGAAGATGCTCCACATCCTATGTCACCAGTTTTAAAATACAAATTAAAATAACAGTGCAATGCCCCTACATATGTATTAGTATGGCCAAAGTCCAGAACACTGACAGTATCAAATTTTGTCAAGGAAGTAGAGTAACAAAAACTGTCATTAATTGCTGGTGGGAATGCAAAACGGTGCAGTCCCTGCGGAAGACAGTTTGATGGTTTCTTTGAAAACTAAACATATTTTATCATATGACCCAGCAATTGTTGTGCTCTTTGATATTTACCCAAAGGCGCTGAAATCTTATGTACACACAAAAACCTGCACATAGACGTTTACAGCAGCTTTATTCATAACTGCCAACTCTTTGAAGCAAGTAAGATGCCCTCCAAGTACCTCCAAGATGTAGGAGGTGAATGATAAACTATGATACACTGAGACAATAGAATATTATTTGGCACTAAAAAGAAATGAGCCATACAAAGACATGAAAGAAATTTAAATGCATATTATTAATTGAAAGAAGCCAATCTCAACAGCCTAAATAATATATGATTCCATTGATATGACATTTTGGAAAAGGCAAAACTATGGAGAGAAAAAGATCAGTGACAGCCAGAGGCTGGGAGAAGGCCATGAATAAACAGAGCACAGAAGATTTTTAGGACACTGAAAATACTCTATATATTATAATGATGAATGGGTGTGTATGTTAGTCACTTAGTCGTGTCTGACTCTTTGTGACCCCATGGACTGCAGCCTACCAGGCTCCTCTGTCCATGGGAATCTCCAGGCAGGAATACTGGAGTGGACTGCCATTTCCACATTTGTCCAAACTCACAGATCATATTGCAGCAAGAGTGATCCTTAATGGAAGCAATGGAGTTCCGATGATTACGATGTGTCAATGTAGGTTCATAAGCTATAACAGTTGTACCATCTGGTAAAGGATGTTGGTAATTGGAGAGGCTATGCATGTGTGGGGGGAGGGGTACATGGGAAACCTCTATATATCAATTTTTCTGTTAATTTAAAACTGTTATAAAAATTAAGTCTTTAATTTGTTAAAAGTATGCCTTTTTACTTACAGGTTCTGCTTTATTATGATGTTCTCACAAGAACTCTGCAAGGTACTTGCATTTATTCAAATTGTATTTTTACAAATGAGTAAAGTGATGCTTAGATATGTTAAGTACCTTCCCCATTATCCTAGAGGTAAAAAGTGGTATAGTCTGGACTGGAATTTAAGTTTAACATTAAATCTACATTTTTTCCTACTTTATCAGGAGTCAGTAAACTATAGCCTATGAGCCAAATAAACTCGCCAGCTGTTTTGGTAAGTAAAGTTTTATAGGAACATAGTCACCCTAATTACTGTTTATGGCTGCTTTCACTTCAGGGGAGCAAAGCTGATCAGCTGAAACAGATATCACACCCTAAAATTACTCACTACCCCTTTACGGAAAAAGCTTGCCAACACCTGGTAGTACTATAACTTCACAAGGTCATGCTTCATCCTGAATTACGTATTTGTGTTCAACTTTTAACTGACTTTAAAATATTAAGTGATAAATAGTATATAGAATGCACTCTGCTAAATACCATAATAAACACTGAAGATTATTTTTTAAAATAATATGTGTTTATTTAAACACATTTAAAATAAATGTGTTATCTGCACATAAACAAGTTGAAATTTCATATAATAATCTCAGACAAAATAACAGAATTAATCTCTAAAAATTAAGTCATTTTATTTGCCCAAACTCATGGTTGAAAGTGAAAACAAGTACAATGTTTTCCAGATGATAATCCTGCTTATTACCTCGAAAACAGCAATGTGTTAATTTAATAGTCAGTGGTTCTTGGGCTCATTCAAAACTAATAAATCAATATTATCCTACTAAAAAAATCTTAAAAGTAACTAAGTTATAAAGTAACTGAAATCAAGGAATGGTTACAAAGCATGCACTTGGACAACCTGGAACACTGAGGACAAATATAAAAATACTGATTATCTGAATGTCACTGATTCAGTATTCCAAATTCCACCTAAAAAGATACAATCCATGTTTCACAAGGAAAAAACGGAGATTAACTCATTGACTTTTCCCTCTTGTAACATCTTTTAATCCAATCATTTTCTGAAAATATATTTTAAGATAAAGAGTAATTTAACTAGAGGTTTGTGGTAAGATTAAACCAAAATAAAAAGTCTATGAACAAAAGAAAAAATATGAGAAATATTCATAAAAATCATTCCAAGTATAACTTTTCTCCAGCCCATCTATATCAAAGAGACGATATAGCTTTCTTTCACTCCACAGACATAGAGTATTCTACACAATCCCTTATGCTCATCCTCCACTTTATTACTCATCCTTTGGCTACTGTTGCTACACCTGCTACCAGAGAATGTGACCTAGCTCAGAAGAGAAAAAGAAGAGGCAGAATGGGCAGTGGGTGAATGTATGCTCATGTGCCTGTTTGTATCCCTATAGATGAGTGTGTGTCTATGTGCATGCCTATTTCTTCACCCAAAGAATTCCAGGTGAGTTGGGAAACAACACCCAACCTAACACAGTTCAAGATTAAAAAAAAAAAAAAAAGAGTAGGGCTTCCCTGATAGCTCAGTTGGTAAAGAATCCGCCTGCAATGCAAGAGACCCTGGTTTGATTCCTGGGTCAGGAAGAGCTTCTGGAAAAGGAATAGGCTACCCGCTCCACTATTTTTGGACTTCCCTTGTGGCTCAGCCAGTAAAGAATCCAGTTGAAATGCGGGAGACCTGGGTTCGATCCCTGGGGAGATCTGTGTTCAATCCCTGGGTTGGGAAAATCCCCTGGAGAAGGAAAAGGTTATCCACTCCAGTATTCTAACCCGGAGAATCTCCATGAACAGTCCATGGGATCACAGAGTCAGATGGGATGGAGTGACTTTCACTTCACTGCAAGAATACTCTGATGTGGGAATTTATAAACGAGGAAAAACAGTAAGCATCTAATTTATTGTACCATTTGATAAATGAACTATATAAATGTCTCAGAGGTATTAGCAGCCCTCAAGCAATTTCTTGAGCTTAGTTCCCAACTTACTAAGTGGTCACAAGAAGTAACTCCAAAGACTTGTCTGTCCTTTCCATTTTAAGGTCACAGTAGGTCTCTCTTTACATATCTCAAGATTATATCAACATCTTACTTTTAAATTAGGATACACTGAAATTAGCATATATTATTCATGAAGATAAATCAAAAGCTCATGAAGGAGTTTGATTGTAAGATACTATTGAATATTTTCTAAGACAGAGTTTTTAAAACTGTCCTCAGAGTCCCGACCCAGGGATCAAACCCAGGTCTCCCGCATTGCAGACACTTTAACCTCTGAGCCACCAGGCAAACCCAACTTACACATAGAAACATTCATCTTAAAAAAGAAACAAAGTCCTAAATATTACTGCAAAATTAAATAGTCTGGAAAAACAAAATAGCCCCACTTTTTATATTAGCTCACATACACACATTCACCTACCTACACACACCTCTGTTTCAGCCCACCACTTTGAGGAGTGGAGATGCAAAACTGAATCAAGTGAGAAACACCAGCATTTAAAGCATCAATCATCCTAACCCATCAATCCCAAATAAATACCGAAGTGGCATTCAGGGCTTACCTACCTACATAGAGAACACCCTCTTTTGTCTTTCCCGCTGCTTCTGCCACACCCTGCTTGGTTTTTTCAGCAGCTGCCACGACTCCCTCCTTGGCCTTTGAAAGTCCTTTCATGAAAACATCCATGGCTAACGAATTCCTTCACACCACACTGGAGAACACAAAATACACTTTGAGAACTTCTGCGTAAAAAACGAAATTAGAACCACCCAAAGTAAAAACTACTGAAAGATCAGTAGAATCCTCAAAAGAGTGAGATCATCTTAAGCGTACCTCCACTTCAACCACTGGACAAAGGAGGCTTTTCTTAGCTTTTGCATTAAAAATTTAGCATCTCCCATCCATCTTGGCTGGATAAAGTCTAGCCGCCTAAACATGGATTAGGAGGAATCACATGAGCTGTTCTTACGCGTTTCCGAAGTGGAATTGCACGAAAAGATAGACTCCTCTTTTAACTTCCCAGGGTCCAAATGGTGACAGTGTAAGTTAGAAGTGCGTTTTAGAAGACATCACAGGAAAAGGAAAGGGACCTGAGGCAGGGGGTCAGGGACACGCTTAAATTCCAGAAGGCAGCTAACAGATCAATCACGAGTAGGGGAGGGAAGGAATCACTCACTCTGGGTGTGGCTGAACCTCAGGCCAACTGCGAGCCCACCGCCCTCGCTCTAATACACCCAGCCAAGCACCCGACCCTGGGCTATCAACCCAGAGCGTGCAGGAGGGCGCGAGTTCACACCCGCGGAAGCCTCGGGAGGCGCGCCAGCAGCCCGTGGGGGCGTTCTCAGCTGCCGGAACCCGCCCCCCACCCGGCGCCGCACCTGTTAACCCCTTATCACCTGTTGACTCGCCCTCTCAACGCTCCGGCTTAACGATTTGCCAAACGCAGCTTGTTTACTTCCCAGAGAGAACAGAGAGGGCGGACTGGGGGCGGGGGTCGGTTAAGGCCAGCGACAAACAAAAGTTGACTACTCATACTCCCTGGAGCATCCTCGCGTTCCCCAAAGGAAAAGCTGATCCCTGAGAATCCAGACCTCTCGGCCTCTGAGGACCAGAAGGAGGGAAGTAATCGAAGCGGGAGGAAAACAGGTCAAATTACTTTCCTCAAGCTCACCCGAGGGATAAGTACTCACCTCGGAGAGAGACTCGACTATAGCTGGTCCTCCCTGCAGCACGCCCACCGCCGCCCCCCGACCCCTCTCGCGCGCCCCCGGGCGTCCGCAAGGACTCCTCCCACCAGGTGTTCTCCGCGCCTTCCAAAGCTGCCGAGTTAGTTCCACAAGCCCTTACCAGATTTCCTCGGCTCCTCGGAACTCCAATTTCTCCCCCACCCCCACTTTAACAAAATTTAAAAACAATTCCCAAAGGTTATTTAAGTGGGAAGAGAGAGGATAAAGAGCGCACAGGAAAGGTGGAGGTGGCGCCAGAAGAGGGGTGGTCCCCAGAGGAGGCGGCTGTCAGCGCAAGCCTGCGCTGGGAGGCGGGGGGCGTGGGAGGCAAACCCACAAACCTGCCGTCGAATTGCCAGTCCTCGTCCCCCGCACGAGCGGATTCGAGAGAAAAAGGCAGAAGGTCGGAAGGGAAGGGTGGAGGGGGGCGGGGGGAGCCGGGAAGAGCGCCAAGGATGCTAAAGGCGCGGCTCGGTCCCTGGGTTCGCTCTAAAGCCAGCACACACCTCACCCCGCGTCGCCGCGCTCGCTCCCTCGCCCCCGCTCCTTCCAGTCTCCGCGGTCCTCCTCCCCTTCCTCTCACCGCCTCCGCGGCTGATTTGTCAGCTCCTCTCCCCGCCCCTCTCCTGGCACTCGCCGCTTTCCCAGCCGCGTGCAGTTCACTCCTCTCCTCGGATGGGGATGGGGGTGGGGGCGGGGGAAGACCGAACCTCCAACTCCCCCCTCCCGCCTGGACCTGGAGGGCTGGAAGATGGGGTGCTCTGCGGCTCACCTCGAGTTCAGGGTCACGGGAGCTCTCGTGGAGATCCCGAGTGTTAGGCTTGGGCTGAAGTCTCTCCCTCTTTCCCATCATCCCGCCCCCACCCCTTGTCTCCGCCTTTCCCGCTGGCTCCTCGCGGGGACCCCCACGTCAGATCAAGCCTCGGGAAGCGGGGAGTGTGACAGGTCGACCACCAAAGACACAGCCAGTCTCTCGAGGAGCTGCTGAAAGAGACAGGCAATCTAGGAAGCGTGCTCACATCAGCTTTGCCAAGAGCACGTTTCCCTCGGATCAATGAAGTGTGATTAACGGTCGTAGGACAAAAGGTTAACGATGCTTTTGTTTAAATATCCCCCAGATTTAGGCCTACTCTTAACCTCTCATGAGCCCGATAAGGTCTCGCGGGCGGAGAGGAGACTAGTAAAGAAGAGTTACAGGTTGAAGAGAGGCAGGAGGAGGCTAGTCAAATCCTCTCTCCACCCCACTATCACCATTTTCTTTTCCACCAATCAGCGGCTGCCAGACGCTGTTTTCTTTTCCCATCAGTGAAACAAGGAATAAACATTCCCCAGCCGTCGAAACCAAACGGCTGTAAGGTTTTTCATTCTCAGAATGGGATTTACTTTCCAGATGCAGGTGCCTAGATGGAAGAGACATATCCAGCGTGATTGATTCTCCTGAACCAGTATATCCAATTTTTTCAGAGCCTTCTGAAAAGGGAGATTCTCTCAACACATACCACTCACCTTCCTGACTTGGAATTCGCGTTGTCCTCGGTGCTGACACGCCACCCCATCCCACACACCGGCACACAGACACACGCAAGGGGTTCGAGACAATTTTTGCACTGTTTAACACAATTTCACCTTTAAGAGCTGGAGGGGAAACAGCTGTTCCTGGATCACGCCGGAATGGAGAACGAAACTCCTCCCCTCACGGAGTCCCTCGGCTTTCTTTGCCTGGTAGGGAGGCTGCTTTTAGACCTGTAACGGAAAAACGCATCTTTGCTCTATGTTTTTTGTTCCTTTGTATTGTGCTTATTTTTTGTAGGGCGGAAAAAAAGGCTTTCTCTGAAGCTTGCCCCTCTCTCTGATCCTTGCACTCACTCTGAAATGTGAGTAAAAAGCAATTTAAATCTTCAAATCAACCGTTTGAAACCAAAAGAGATGGGAAGCGAGAATATGCTACTTAAGGAACTCTTTGCTCTATTGGTCGGCTCATTTGAAAAGTGGTCTTTCCAAAATACTCATATTTTGCTTCCTTGGGATAGGAGAAGGAAGTTTGGTTTGCTTTATGACTTGTAGAGTTTCAGCAAGTTAAGTCCTGTTCATTGATCCCTCTCTTTTCAACTTTTTACTATGGGAAATGTTCAAACATATACAAAAGTGGAGAAAATAAAGGACTCTCGGTGCAATAGCATCCAACTTCCACTATTTTCCAACTCATGATTAATCGTGTTTCATCTATATTTTCATCCACTCCCCAGTTTTTAATCACTATTCCCATTCCTCATTTTTAACTAAATCCCAAGAATTATGTATATGTTTTCATTTGTAAATAATTCAGCATGCATCCATAAGATATCAGAACTATTTTAAAGTAAATACAATGATGTTTTGATGGTCTTTTTAAAATTTTTAAAGTAAAGTTTGCATGCAGTGATATGTTCCACTCTGTATTCCTTTAAATCCGTTTTGAAAAGTACATGCATTAATGTACCCCACACCATTTTGAAGAAATAAGACATTTTCATCCCCTAGAAGTTTCCCTTGTGCCCTTTTCAGTTGTACAGCTTCTAGAATTTCATAAAAATAAAACCATACAATATGAACTTTAAAAAAAATCTCCCTGGCTCCTTCACTCAGCCTAATATTTCGTCATTCATGTTTTTGCATGAACCAGTAGTAGTTACTGCTTTCATTTGTTTCTTTTTATTCCTGCCAATAATAGTGTTTTGCATTGTGATGCATCACAACTAGTTATTTAATATATTTAGTACATATTTAATATTCAATTATGATATATATATAGTTAACAGAGACCTTCTTGAGTAGTCAAAGGGATGAATAAAGTAACAGATATTTTAGACTCTGTGAAGACCAATGAGAGGATTATTTTTTAGGCCCTGTGAAGACAGATAAGAGAATTATTTTGGAGCAGTTGTTACATTTTTCTACTTCTTACAGCATTATGATTCCACATCTTTATGTGTTACATTATGGTTGGCAAAAGACTACTGTATGATCATTTAATCATAACAAATGGGTAAGTTAACTTTTATTATGTAACTTTTGTAGTCAGGGAATCGAAGGCTCAAAGAATTTTGGTAAAAGGCAGAAACTGCATAGCTTTTAAGTGGCAGAGCTGACATAGGCAGCAGGAACTATTCCAAAAGGCCAGTTGTCTCCTGAAATGGCAGTACTCTCTGGTACCGTACTCTCTGGGCATGGGATAGGGTGGGAGGTAAAAGGTGAGGCCCAGTTCTGTTAGAAATAGCCTTTGAATTTGGATATGACCTTGGAAATCAAGGAGAGCTTCTGTTCCAAAACATTGCCTTCATATTTGAAATGTTGCCATTTCTATATTAGTAATTATAGGAGAAGTTGATTTCTCATCAACCATAAATAAGAAAATTATAAAATTATAATTAAATCAAAATTATAAAATAATTTTTTGCCATTTAAAACTTTATGTTTTACTCCTCTTTTCATCCCTCAAAGTGCCTTGAACACAGTAAGCATTCAATAAACTTTTAGTTACTGGTGATATCAGTAGTGACATTTCTTATACTCTACCTGTATTCTCTGAGCTCAGTATTCCTAAGGATGCAGAGCAACTCAAGCACAAAGAAGGGAATTGCAAGTTAATAAAGAGTTGTTTAGTTTTTTTTTCACTTTCATCATTAGTTTACAACATAGCCTTGAGATAATTTTTAACTATTAGAATATAACTTTAAAGCTTAAACTAAAAAAATTTAACTAATTGGATGACTTGACCCTCATAAGGAATATGGAAGGATAACCTGTTGGGAGGCTTTACTGACTGTATGTTTTGTTAATGACTACACTCATGTTTGTTTTACTCTTTGATAAATGAAATACAGATATTTTGCTTCTTTTTAATTGGAGTGTTTGAGTTTAATTGAGTGCTTTAGCTGAAGAGTAACATCCTGTGAGATGCATGGTTAATCTGACTCTCTGTCTTTCGCATAAAACAAGTGAACTTTCAGGTGTGCCGTGTGGTAAGCTTGAACTACAAAGTGGAATGACATGAAAAATAAGGACGCTTCCGTGACTATAAACGAAAGAAAGGATAAAAATTGATTTAATGTATTTCAGTAAGGAAAACGCAGTCTTTACTATCTCTGAATGCTTTTATTCTATATTTGTTGTGAACACAAGGAACAATATAATGTCAATTCTTGGGCCACCTGTTTCTTATTCTCTGTCTGCACCTTCCTCTCATCTTCTGTAGATATTTGAAAAACAGGAGGCAGTGAGATCTTGGTAGGCTTCTCTTCTATTTCACAGTGGGTACAGAAGGGGAAGCCTAATGCATCCAGTTGGGATGACATTGTGTGTGATACTGGAAAGGGCTGCACTTGAGACAAGGCAGTAGGGTTACTCCAAAGAGATATAAAAAGGAGTAAAGAAAGTGTATAGAGTCCAAAGAAGATTATCTAATTTGACCCTGTGTAAAACTTCGTGTTGTTTCTACAGTGTCATATACAGCAAAAAATAAACTAAAAAAACTAAATGCACTCACACTCAGCCGTGTCCGATTCTTTGTGGTCCCATGGACTATATCCCGCCAGGCTCCTCTGTCCATGGGGTTTCCCAGGCAAGAATACTGGCATGGATTTCCATTTCCTACTCCAGAGGATCTTCCTGACCCAGGGACTGAACCTGCATCTCTTGTCTTCTGCATTGGCAGGAAGGTTCTTAACCATCAGCGCCACCTGGGAAGCCCAAAAAACAATGGACATTTATTCTAGCACAATGTCATTTATCCTATTTATCAATATTGTAGTATATCCTCATTAATGTTGAATGACCATAAATTGTGACCACAAGAAATGTCATACGAAATATGTAAAATTCAATTGGATATCATTTTAAATATCCTTGTGATTTTGGTGCTAAGAATATTAAGACATGCAAGATCCAAGATTAAAAACTTCAAAACTAGATAGAAAAGATTGTTTAAATATTTGGGGATCTAAAAGTTCAAATAGATGGCCAGTAGACACATGAAAAGATGCTCAGTATCATGAATTATTAGAGAAATACAAGTCAAAACCACAAGGAGGTGTCATCTCTCACCAGTCAGAATGACCATCATCAAAAAGTCTATAATAATAAATGTTGGAAAGGGTGTACAAAAAGAGAACACTCCTATGCTGGTGGTGGGAATGTAATTTGGTGCAGCCACTATGCAGAACACTTTGGAGATTTCTTTAAAATATGGAGTTACCATATGATTCAGTAATTCACTCCTAAAGCAAAAAGATAAGAAAACACTAATTTGAAAAGATGCATGCATCTTATTGTTCATAGCAGCAATATTTACAATAGCTAAGACATCTCAGTGCCCATCCACATATATATGCAATGGGATACTACTCAGCCATAAAGATTAATGAAATAGTGCCATTTGCAACAACATGGATGGATTTAGAAATTATCATGTTAAGTGAAATCAGACAAATATCATATGATATTACTTACATGTGGCATCTGAAAAATGATACAAATGAACTTATTTATGAAAGAAACAGACTCACAGACATAGAAAACAGACATGATTATCAAAGGGTGAAGATAGAGGGAGGGATAAACTGGGAATTTGAGATCAACATATACACACTACTACCTAGGAATAAACCTACCTAAGGAGACAAAAGATCTGTATACAGAAAATTATAAGACATTGATAAAAGAAATCAAAGGGAACATAAATAGACCAAGAGATATACCATGTTCTTGGATTGGAAGAATCAATACTGTGAAAATGACTATACTACCCAAAGCATTCCCTATCAAATGCATTCCCTATCAAATTCAATTCCTTTGAATTGGGATTCAATGCATTCCCTATCAAATTACTAAAGGCATTTTTCACAGAACTAGAACAAAAACTTCCACAGTTCATATGAAAACACAAAAGATCCAAATAGCCAAGGCAATCTTTGGAAAGAAAAATAGAACCAGAAGGATCAACCTTCCTGACTTTAGACATACTACTAAGCTACAGTCATCAAGACAGTACTATACTGGCACAAAACAGAAATATAGGCCAATAGAACAAGACCGAAATCCCAGAGATAAACCCACATGCCTATGGGCACCTTATCTTTGACAAAGGAGACAAGAATATACAATGGAGATAAGTTAGTCTCTTCAATAAGAGAAACTGAGAAGCTGGGAAAACTGGATGGCTGCATGTAAAAGAATGAAATTAGAACTCTTCATAACACCATACACAAAGGTACACTCAAAATGGATTAAAGACCTAAATATAAGGCCAGAAACTGTAAAACTCTTAGAGGAAAACATAGGCAGAACACTCCTTGACATAAATCAAATCAAGATCCTGTTTGACTTACCTCCTAGAGTAATGGTAATAAAAACAAAAAATAAACAAATGGGACCTAATTAAACTTAAAGTCTTTTGCACAGCAAAGGAAACCATAACAAGATGAAAAGATAACCCTCAGAATGGAAAAAAAAAATAGTTTCAAATTAAGCAACTGAGAAAGGATTAATCTCCAAAATACATGAGCAGCAAACTATACAAACTCAGTATCATAAAAACAAACAACCCAGTCAAAAAAAAGGAGCAGAGGACATAAATAGACATTTCTCCAGAGAAGACATACAGTTGGCTAATAAACACATGAAAAAATGCTCAACATCACTTATAATTAGAGAAATGCAAATCAAAACTAGAATGAGATATTACCTCACACTGGTCAGAATGGCCATCATCAAATGTCTACATACAGTAAAATCTGGAGAAGATACGGAAGAGAGCCCCTTTGCATGGTTGGGGGAATGTAAATCGATACAGCCACTATGGAGAATAACATAGAGATTCCTTTTTAAAAAACTAGGAATAAAACTACCATATGACCAGCAATCCCACTACTGGGCATATACCCTGAGAAATCCACGATTCTGAAAGACACATCTACCCCAATGTTCATTGCAGCACCATTTACAATAGCCAGGACATAGAAGCAACCTAGATGTCCATTGACAGATGAATGGATAGAGAAGTTGTGGTACTTATACACAATGGAATATTTAGTTCAGTTCAGTTCAGTTCAGTCGCTCAGTCGTGTCTGACTCTTTGAGACCCCATGAATCGCAGCATACCAGGCCTCCCTGTCCATCACCAACTTGCGGAGTTTACTCAAACTCATGCCCATCATGTCGGTGATGCCATCCAGCCATCTCATCCTCTGTCATCCCCTTCTCCTCCTGCCCCCAATCCCTCCCAGCATCAGGGTCTTTTCCAATGAGTCAACTCTTCGCATGAGGTGGCCAAAGTATTGGAGTTTCAGCTTCAGCATCAGTCCTTCCAATGAACACCCAGGACTGATCTCCTTTAGGATGGACTGGTTGGATCTCCTTGCAGTACAAGGGACTCTCAAGAGTCTTCTCCAACACCACAGTTCAAAAGCATCAATTCTTCGGCACTCAGCTTTCTTCACAGTCCAACTCTCACATGCATACATGACCACTGGAAAAACCATAGCCTTGACCAGACAGACCTTTGTTGGCAAAGTAATGTATGTCTCTGCTTTTTAATATGCTGTCTAGATTGGTCATAACTTTCCTTCCAAGGAGTAAGCGTCTTTTAATTTCATGGCTGCAATCACCATCTGCAGTGATTCTGGAGCCCCCCAAAATAAAGTCTAACACTGTTTCCACTGTCTTCCCATCTATTTCCCATGAGGTGATGGGACCAGATGCCATGATCTTAGTTTTCTGAATGTTAAGCTTTAAGCCAACTTTTTCACTCTCCTCTTTCACTTTCATCAAGAGGCTTTTTAGTTTTATGGAATATTACTCAACCATAAAAAGGAATGAATTTGAGTCAGTTCTAGTGAGGTGGATGAAACTAGAACCTGTTATAGACAGTGAAGTAAGTCAGAAAGAGAAAAACAAACATCATGCTTTAAGGCATATAAATGGAATTTAGAAAAATGGTACTGATGAACCTACTTGCAGGGTAGCAATAGAGACACGGACATAGAGAAGAGACTGAAGGACAGAGCATGAGAAGGAAAGGGTGGGATGAAATGATAGAGTAGCACTGAAACATACACATCACCGTACACTTTACACAATCACACACATTACAGATGGCCAGTGGGAACTTGCTCTATGACACAGGGGGCTCAAATCTGCTCTGTGACGACCTAGAGGGGTGGGATGGGGTGGGATGGGGAAGTTTCAAGCGGGAGGGAACTTATGTATACCTATGGCTGCTTCATGTTGAAGTATGGCAGAAACCAACACAACATTGTAAAGCAATTACCCTCCAATTACAAATAAATTTAAAAACTTCCACACATGACTATATCTACTGTATAGCACAAGGAACTATATTCAATTTCATCTAATAATCTATAAAGAAAAAAGAATCTGAGAAAGTATGTATTCTGAATCACTTTGGTGTACACTTGAAACACTGTAAATCAATTATAGTCAAAAAATGCTTTAATTATAAATGAAACAAACAAAAAATAAAATGCTTTAGTACTAGAAGGGAAAATGTATTTATGAACTCAGGACATGAGTAAGCATGGTAGACTTCAGAAAGTAGAGGTACTGGGAACAAGTTAAATGCAGGGACTTACCTAGGCTCTTCTACTTTGTCTCTTGACTGAGAGCAAGTATCCATACTCTTTAACCTCTAATTTTTGTCTGTAAAACAGGGATAATATCTTATGACTATTGTAAGGAATAAATAATACACTTAGTAAAGAAGCAAGCACAGTGGAATCTCTCAATACAAGTAGCCATTATTATTATCTGACGCCTATGTTTCAGGGTGCCCTAGGAAACACTTTTTTCATTGCAATAGTTTTCAATATTATTTCCAGCCCTCTGCAACTTCCCCTCCCCCACAAAACAGCTGAGGTATCTGATGCCTCCCCATCGATAACACTGATTTATTATGGCAAGTAAAATATTTGCAGCCTGGGACAGAAGTTGTGGGGGGATTAAAGACATTGTTAGCAGTCATTAGATGAAAATCTGCCAGTATCTTTTGTCTCTCCTTAATGCATAGATTACAATAACAACATCATTCACGGTAATTTGTTTCAGGAGACTGAATAAATATACTAATAGAAATATTTTGCTCTCTTTATTGACAGTTTTACATTCTTGGAATCTAGTTTCTTTAAAGGGGTGGTGGCTGAGTTCTATATGAATTATGTTAATTTTCCAAGGGAGAAAAATAAAATGAAGCCACAAATGGACTTCCAAGTTTGACAGACTCATTGTGACAGCACCTCTGAAAGGCTTCAGAATGAATATCCAGTTCAGAGATAAACTCAGCCTCTAATGTTCCAGGTGAGTGAAGAATGGACAGACTGACGAGACAGTGACAGATCAACTTATACTTTTCAACAGCATCTGTGTGCAGAAAGGCAGAAAATAAATGGATGGAAAAGTATTTCATGGGAATTTATAATTTGTGTGTGTGTGTGTGGTGTTTTAAATTGAAGTTACAAAGCCCTTGTAAGCAGAGAAATCATAACAAATTAGCAAAATGAGCACATTTCTTATAATATTGTAATTATCTGGGCATCTGATATATTTTCCTCTGAAGACAATTTGACAGTATGAAGTGGCATTTAAGAAATTTTCTTCAACACTATAAAAAACATATCACTAATATTTTGAAAGCTTGTTATCTCACCTAAAATTGGGAATTTGTAAGAGTGTAAGATAAAATGAGAACAAATTATTTCTTAATGGTTACTTGATAAATAAATTAACATCAAGACATATTCACATAAATAAATACAGATTTTTTACATCATTTTGCCTAAAATATTATAATGTATCATATATTTAATCAGTTGTCTATTTTTAACTTTTTATTTTCAATTTTTATAAGCATAACTTGACAATTTTTCTAGTATCTTCACAAAAGTAGGATAAAAGCTTATCTATATATTCAGCCTAATAATTTTTCATATACAAAGTATTATGAATGAGTTCCTTTTAAATCAACTTCTCTATAGTAAAATATGATTGCTCTTTAAGTCACAGATTCTTTTCTGAGTCTGTTTTTATTTAAGTTTCTCTTAACTTTCCTCCTTAATATATTGTACTAAATGTTTTTTGTTTCTTTTTTTAGGTTAGGATAAGAAGAAACACCTGGTAAATTCCAGGGTACCACAAAGAATGAATTTTTTAATAGAACTGGGATAATTTGGAAATGGTTAAAAAATAAAGTTGTGTATTTTTATTTTTAAATTACCAAAAGTTAAAGTGCAGAAACAGACCTGCTTAAATATGTAATCTCCAATGTCTACAGGATATCTGACTAGATGTTTCACATGTCACATGGCTACATACTCAAATCACAAGGATAAGAAAGAAAAAATAGCATTCAAACATCTTCACATAGTGCAACCATCAATAAGAAAAACTGATTCATGTAAAAATCTAATTGATAGTAATTACTTAAGGGTGTGCAGTTGATTTTCAGATAAGGAAGTAGTGTATACATACCAGATCATCAACATGTTGACAAAAGGATTTTGTTGTTTAGTCGCTAAATCGTGTCCAATTCTTTTGTAACCCCATGGACTGTAGCCCATCAGGTTCCTCTGTCCATGGGATTTCCCAGGCAAGAATTTTGGAGTGGGTTGCCATTTTCTTCTTCAGAGGATCTTCTGACTCAGGGATCAAACCCACATCTCCTGCTTGGCAGGCAGATTCTTTACTGCTGAACCACCAGGTCAGCCCTTCTTAAACTATAGGGAACATTTAAATAATTAAAATCACTCCCATGCCAAGTCAATTCAGTCGTGTCTGACTCTTTGGGACCCCATGGAGTATAGCCCACCAGGCTTCTCTGTCCATGGGATTCTCCCAAGATAAGTTAAAAATCAATCAAAATGGGACAGACTGATGATAGTCTATAATAATCACTTGAAATAGCAGAAGAGCTTTCAACATTGCTGTATATATGTAATATTTAGCTAATAATCATATATATATATATGTATATATATATATATGTCTGTGTGTAATGAAAACAGTTGTTTAGCAAAAGTGTATTTAAAATATTACACTGCTTTTCTTTAGGAAGTTTAGAATCTTGACTAAGGATAGTGCCAATGGTGAGGGTCCCCTATCTTTATTACAAAGCTTCGGGATGCATCTTGCAATGGTACACAGAGTTATCTGGAGATGAGCAGAGGTTCACAAGCCCCTAGTATTATAATGAATAAACAGATGGTGACTGCAGCCATGAAATTAAAAGATGCTTGTTCCTTGGAAGAAAAGTTATGACCAATCTAGACAGCATATTAAAAAGCAGAGACATTACTTTGCCAACAAAGGTCCGTCTAGTCAAAGCTATGGCTTTTCCAGTAGTCACTTATGGATGTGAGAATTGGACTATAAAGAAAGCTGAACACTGAAGAATTGATGCTTTTGAACTGTGGTGTTGAAGAAGACTCTTGAGAGTCCCTTGTACTGCAAGGAGATCCAACCAGTCCATCCTAAAGGAGATCAGTCCCGAATATTCATTGGAAAGACTGATGCTAAAACTGAAGCTCTAACACCTGATGGGCATCTGATGCAAAGAACTGACTCATTTGAAAAGACCCTAATGCTGAGAAAGATTGAAGGCGGGAGGAGAAGATGACGACAGAGGATGAGAAGATTGGATGGCATCACTGACTCAATGGTCATGAATTTGAACAAGCTCCGGGAGTTGGTGATGGACAGGGAGGCCAGGAGTGCTGCAGTCCATGGGGTCACAAAGAGTTGGACACGACTGAGCGACTGAGCTGAACTGAAACAGGACCTAGCGGAGCGGCAGAGGGGAGCAGTAGTGAAGCAAAGCAAGTGCTTTTCTTCACTGTGAAGAGGGTCAGCATCTCAGAGACTGCTCCTCCAGGAAGAACATATAGAGAGAGTCACTTGTCCCTTTCAGAGAGGGAAGCATGCCTCTAATTCCTACACAAACCAGAGGACACTGCAGAACATATATACTATTGATTCCTGCTTTACTAACCAGTTGGAAACATCCATGGAATTATTTTTACAAGGTATTTTTCTCTATTAAAGCATTGGGTTTTTCTTTATTAAAGCATTTGGCCTGGATGACTTATACCCTCATGATCACTATAATCCTACTTCTCAAAATTTCTTTCACATTTTTCTTCTCCCAAGGAAATGAAAACATGAATTTAACACCTTTCAGAGTAGAGCTTAATTGCATAGAAAGAATGTTATACCTTTTAGAGTGCTAATTAGAGACAATAATAATATGACAAGTCTCATCTAAAATCCTTTCAAATTATTCTATCAGTATTGGAATGTTATTGAGTGCACGCTTGCCAAATGTGCAAATTTATTTTTTCTACGATTTAGAGATGGTATCATGAGGAAATTTCCCTTATGTAAACTGTGTATTCTGATGGACATATTGAGACCTTTAATGAGGGTAAAGAGAAATACAGAAAACTCTGTGAGTATGTAGAAGATAGGATGCAGAAGCTTTACATAATTAAGGGGCTTGTCATCTAGTCAAGATTTTTCTTTCCCTCTTTTCACCCTAACCTTTCTCTCTTTCAATTTTGTCTTTTGATTTCTCATGCCTTTCTCTCTCTAATACTGGTGTTCCTTTACCAAGGCACTAACAGCTAGCAGAATTAATATCCCAAGTGTTATAGGCTGAATCATGTCCCCCCCAAACACATATGTTAAAGTCCTAACCTGTAGGATTTCAGAATATGACTGACATTCGAAAGACCATCTTGAAAGTAGTAGTTAAGTGAGGTTGCTGAATTGGGCTTGATTCAGTGTAACTGGTGGCCTGATTAGAAGAGGAGTTTAGGATAAAAACACACACTCAGAGAAGACAGTGTGATAACACCAGGGGAAGACAGGCAGCTACAACGAAGGAGAGACACCTTCGTTGGAAGCAACCCTGCTGACACATTGATCTCAGGCGTCTAGCCCCAGAATAACAAAAAATAAATTTGTTATTTAAGACATCCAGTCTGTGGCACTTTTTTATGGTAGTTTTAGAAAACATAATGCTTCAGAATGCTAGTTATAGTTTCAAATAAAACTATGTAGCTACACGATGAGCCTTGTCATCATACTTGCCTGAGGAAATCTGAAATTTGTAGAAGCTACGTGACTGGCTCAGGATTAACCAACCAGTATCACTTCAGTGGATGATGGGGAGGCTATAATTTTCCTGCAGATACTAATCCCTTTGACTACCCTCTCATAATTAAATATGCCAGGGAATAAAATATGTACAATAACTCCAGCCCATCTCCTCCTTCATAAGTGCTTGTCTTGTACTTTATAGGTTTCAGAGAGTGGAGAACAAAATCTGGGGGTGGAGAACAAAAGCTGGCACTATGAATATTTTTAAATAAATATGCACAACCACAAGTAACACTCTGAAGCTTGAATTTAAGGCTCTAAATCCATTCTAACCAATATCATATGGCTTACTATCTCATCTCTGATTTTAAAAAGTTGTGGTGAACAGGTTAACCTAAAAATCATTGGTGTATTAAATAGTTTGTGACTGAGAATTTGAAGACCTGAATTATAATCAGGTTATAAGGATGTCTGAATTCACCACCCTTATAACAAGCTGGAATATCAAAAGCATCCGTTAACTTTTAAACTCCCTACCCTATAGCATTTTCATTTCCAAACTGCCCAGACAACTCAATAGAAGGTGGACATGTTGACTACTAAATAGGGCATAGAAGATAGACAGCATCATTTATATTCTAAGGGATTCATCTTTTACATGTATCTTTCTCGGCCTTGAAATTCTGATTGTGAACCTATGTGTTACTAAATATTCAGTAAATACAATTGCTATTTATTGAACAAATGGGGGCCACTCTTTTTTTATATTTGGTGCCTAGCATGTATCCAGGGGAAGGACCCAGGAGGTTCCCAAGCACTTCCTCACCATTTGATCTCTAGTTTACAGGACTCAGTCTCTCCTTGAATTCCATTGTTTACTTTTGCAGGAAACTATTTACTTACCCAAGGGAATCCTGTGAGGACTAGGGTTCTGCTTTAATTTTGACAGTACTTATTTTGAAAACCTGGCAATTTGCTCCAAAATCTTCCGAAAGGCAGACAGCTGCATTCATGAGAAGATATAAATGCTATTTTGATTCAAAATGTTATTCCAAAAATTATTACAAAAATGCAAATCAAAACAACAATGAGATATTACTTCACATGTGTCAGAATGGTTATAATCAAAATATCTTCAAATGTTGAAGAGGATGTGGAGAAAAGGCAACCCTGCACACTCTTGCTGGGAATGCCAATTTTTGCAGCCGCTATGGAAAAGAGTACGGAGTTTCCTGAAAAAACTAAAAATAGAACTTCCATATGAGCTAGCAGTTCTAATCCTGGGTATATATCTGGAAAAACAAAAAACACTAATTTGAAATAATCATGCCCCCATGCAAAATGGGGCTTCCCTGCTGGCTCAGATGGTAAAGAATCTGCCTGCAATGTGGGAGACCTGGGTATGATCCCTGGATCAGGAAGATCTTCTGGATAAGGAAATGGCTACACACTCCAGTATTTTTGCCCAGAGGATTACGTGAACAGAGGTCTGGTGGGCTCCAGCTCGTGGGATCATGAAGAGTGGGGCATGACTGAGCATCTATCACTTTCACTTTCATCACTATTTGCAAAAGTCAAGATATGGAAACAATTCAAGTGCCCATCAACAGACAAATAGATAAGATTAATGATTAATAAGATTAATAAAATTATGTGTATAATACAATATTTCTTGGTCATTAAAAGTAATGAAATATCATCACTTGCAGCAATATAGATGGGCCTAAAGAATATTAGGGTTAGTGAAATAAGTCATACAAACACTGTATGATATTATTTATATGTAGAATCTAAAAAATAATACAAATGATGAATATATATGCAAAACAGAAATGACCTTACAGATCTAGAAGACATTCTAGTGGTTATCAATTGGGAGAGGGAAGTGGATGGGGCAAATTAAGAGCACTGGATTGAGAGATATAAACTGTTAGGTACAAAATAGATAAACACCAAGGGTATATTGTAAATATACCCTTTTATATATTGTATATTGTAAATATACTATTTTATAATAACTCAATGGACTGTAATTGGTACATACACTGAATCATTGTGCTATATACCTGAAATTAATATAACATTAGAAATCAACTATACTTCAATAAAAATATTATATCATTCTAGTTTGGTTATTTAATATTTTTATTAGAATAAGATTGGTTGAGTCATTTAAATTCTTTCCCTTTCCTTATTCAGGTTTCTATTTTTTTGTTTTTATTATTCTTACTCTCCTATTAGTAAAACAAACTTATTCAGATGATAAAATTGTCTATTTTTGTAGGATGAAGAAACTTGTCAGAATAGGAAAGAACAACTCTGAAGAACTCACTCATCTTTCTTCATTCTTTTTATCTAGATGTTGGATTATTTCCCAGATTCAGTTCTACATCTATCAATCCTAGCAAAAACACTTTTCAATGACAAGAATTATTGGAAACTTTGAAAAGAAAATGAAACGTGAGAGTTGCCATCCAGTAGCATGAAGATTCATGGAACCTTTGGGAAAAATTAGAATACTCTGCTTATTGTGTTAATTTTAGACTATATTCCTCAAATTTCCTGTCCTTCCAACTATGGTAGAATGTGCTTTGTGTTCTGCTGTGTATATTCAGCAACAAAACTGTGATTCAAGTGAAACTTTGAAATGCAGCCTCATAGGTGCTGAAAGAGGCACCAGGAACAGAGATGATTATGGAAGCAGGAAAAATTTTAGCAACATGAAGGGCTAGTGTCTTTATATACTAAATTGTATATTTATGTGCCTAATCAAATCACTATCATATTTTCCGTCATTGGATACAGAAAACAGAGGAGCTTGATTTTAACACTGGGCAGATTCATCATATAGGATTCTGCTGTATGACTAAATCACCAAAGTGTATTATATGTGCAGTAGATAAATAATAATAGTTTATAATAATTTTTGTCATTTTACAGTCTTAAAAGAAGATATATTTTATTAATAAATATTTAGAGTTTTGATAAAAAGTAATACTTTATCAGAATTAATGCTAACTTTACCAATAGACCCTCATATTTGGGTAATCAATTGAACAAATGATGATACTTCAACAGTTCTCAGATTGTATTTACAACAAAATGTTTAACATTGCATTGAAAATTATATAACAATATTGATTTACTTTCCACTAACAACAGATATTCAATTCTTTGTTGGTGGAGTATTACCAAAAAAGTGCACATTATTTGGGTACTTGCAGAATATATGTATTTGCAGAACAGTGATGGCGAGAAAGATTTGGCTAAACTTGTGAAATGTCACTCTGCCAGTTACAAAGCTACTGCTGTTAAGTCCAGGTTTATTTTTCCTTTCTTTTTTCTCTGGTACTGGGACTGGGGCTCGGATCCAGAAACCATGTTCCTTTGCTTGCTGACTGTTTTGATTCCGCCAAATGAGGACCTTAGAGGTATAGGAGAAAGAAGGGGAAGGAACCTGATCCTTCCTGCCTGATGGCTGTGGTCGTTGACATTCAATTCCAGCCATCTTCCGTTCCAGCAGCAGCAATCGGTCCTCATCACTAGCTTCATTCTTACTTTCTAGAACCAATCTCATTACTCCCCTCGGGGTTTCCAAAACCAGGAGGGCAGCACCCTCTTCTTGGATATCTGAGGTCCTACTAGGGACTCTTCTCCTGGACTTGTGAGTTATCAGCACCGGCGGTCTAGGCAGTGTTTCTTTCTCTGGGTTTGATTTCCTCATCAGATCCTTCCTTGTGGGTCTGATTGCAGCTCTGAGCTGCTGCCCTACCAGCACAAGCCTGGAAGCACCCTTCCTCAGAAGCATGAAAGCCAGCTCTACAGGAGGCCTGCTTCCAGACTTTAGGTTTCCATAATAACCCCAACCTTTGGCCTTCATTGCCCCAGTCTCAGCAGAAATATTTACTTTTGTACTTAGTAATCTTTGTGTTATCCTATTATGTCCCTTTTCAGTCCTTCAATACTATTTAAACAGTTCTTATATTAAATTTCCTCCGTTGAAAATCAACTATTGCTCCTGTTTTCACTAAAACTTTATTGATTGACTGAGTGATTTAGGTAAGTAAAACAAAGTTAAAACTATTCTGATCTAGTGAAAGTAAAACTATAGAATTCACAAAAAGTTTATCTTAGGAACATAAAAATAGATTTAATAAACCAAATTTTTTAGGTTATTGTTCTTATTTAATACCTAAAATAGTTAATATTAAACATATTAATTATTCAAATACACAATAATAATTTAGTATTTTTAATATTATTTTGTAGTCCTTTCAATAAGGCAAGAAAAAGTAAACCTTAGTCTCTGCCTCAGTAACTGATTTGAAGATTTGAATTAGGATATGTATGAAAAGTTTAATTCTTTTAGAATTTCACAGTGGAAATTCTGTAAACATATCAATGTATAGAATTCTGTTATACTATTCCGAAACAAAAGTCTGAAAACTAACAGTCTCACTATCCACTATGTGTGGGTGTATTAGTCACTCAATCGTGTCCAACTCTTTGCAACCCTGTGGACCATATGTAGTCCGCCAGGCTCCTCTGTCCGTGGAATTCTTTAAGCAGGAACACTGCAGTGGGTAGCCATTCCCTTCTCCAGGGGACCTTCCAGACCCAGGGATCAAACCCAGGTCTCCCACATTATAGGCAGATTCCTTATTGTCTGAGCCACCAGAGAAGCCCCACTGTCTAGTATAGCACAAGGATAATTTGACTGAAAACATGTTTTCTTCAAATCACAGATTAAAAAGTACTCAAGATAGTTTCTTGCCTTTACCTACCTGGATATAAAACAAACAAGAAAATGTACAAATTAAGAACTTGTCTCCTCTCATAAGGATAAAGGGAAGGAATAATATTTCTTGAAAACTCACAGCAGGCAGCATTCTCTTTACTTCATTATAGCATTTAATCCTCACATAAAATTTTGAGGTATTAATCATTAGTCACTTTCTTTCTTTTACTTGGAACATGGAAACTGAGGATATGGAGTCCTTAGAGGGCTTTAAGAGTCAGTCCTGGATTTGAACCAGATCTCCTGCCTCTAATCCCAGTGCCTTTTCTATTTAATTCATTTCTAGCCTGCTTGGTACTTAGTACAGTCATTACATGAAACAGTGGGTCCAATTTCTAGTTGCCAATATGCGTCACTTTTCTATTACATAACATTTTCAGAATTCACTGAGTTATCAAACTGTTTATCCCAGGGGCACTTCCCATCTCCCTCCTACTTCCTCTTTTTCCCCCCTCTTGCTTCTCCTCTCTTTTTACTTCTCAAATGTTTGTATTTAAAATCTGTGAAAAGCTTAAGAGTTGCTTTCCTACTAATACATGGTTATGATTTTTTTTTTAATCCTGTAACATATAGCTTTGAAATATGTCTGTATATGATGGAGGAGCCTGGTAGGCTGCAGTCCATGGGGTCGTGAAGAGTCAGACACAACTGAGCAACTTCATTTTCACTTTTCACTTTCAAGCATTGGAGAAGGAAATGGCAGCCCACTCCAATGTTCTTGCCTGGAGAATCCCAGGGATAGGGGAGCCTGGTGGGCTAACGTCTATGGGATTGCACAGAGTCAGACACGACTGAAGTGACTTAGCAGCAGCAGCAGCATATCTGTATATATTTGGACATATAAAGATACATGCATGTCTAAAAATATATGTATTTATGGTAATCAGTAGGAAATCATAACTGCCATAATTTCCTCAGCTACACATGCATGCTTAGCTGCGCTTGTGAAAACTCTTTGCCTCTTTAAGCCTCTATAGACTGGGGAAGCCCTTTCAGGGTACCCTTTCAGGAACATTAGTTTCTAAAATGGCCAATCTGACAGTAGATCCATTTGTCCTTTTTTGGCATACAGTATAAATTAAAGTATATGATTATCATTAAGAATGCAAAATGAAATCCTCATTTACATCTGAACATTTTGTCTAATACCAATTTTTGTGAAAAATTTTAATTCATATTTTTTTCAGAAACAGTCAAATATATTAATATATAGGTCTTATATTTCTTTAAACTGATTTTAGTAACTTAATAGATCCATTGCTCGAATGCTTCAGTAGTATCACATATTTATTATTGTCCTTCTTTAAAATAACAAATTAATTTTTATTATTTACTGTTTAAACAGTTGAACTTTTAACATTCTTGAACTATGTCTTCAATTCTTTGAGATTCAAATTTTAAAAACATTGCAGTATTTTTCACCTGATTTAACATTTTTAACTTTCAGAGCTAGCAGGTGTTAAAAACCTCAAAGTGGCAAGAGGAGATTTGAAATGCATTAACACTCAGTGTTTACTTCAAATATGAATAACTCCCACAGGACAGACAGTGCCAGACAGTTTTCATCCTGGGAGTATGCTGGATTCAGAAGAACCAGCAGTAAAATATTGAATTCATAATGCCAGACTTAAAGCTAGACCTTAAGTGATCAAAATGACAAATGGCCACTTCCAGCAACTTTCTCAGTAAACCTGAAATGTTCACAAGAATGAATAACATTTCAAGTGGTTAAAGCAGGGTTTTTTCCCCCAGAGTAATAGCTCCCATAAGTCTATGGCTCAAGACCTTTCACAATGATGTCATCACAGGATAAGCAAGTATTTCTTCTCTTATCCGCAAACACCTTCTTCCCCAAGCCTCATATCCAGCTGATATTGACCATCAGTAGATTATGCTGCTAGGATTAGGAGCAGTCCAGACCAGTTTGTCAACCAACCTTAAAAATGCACACGCTGTTGGAAAGCTATTATGCTTTAAGAAATATAAACATGCACATGTTTAGAACTGTTAAACTGTTGCTACTCTGGTAAAATTTAATAGATATTATTACCAACTGTAACGGCCAGAAAATTCTTAAAGGACCTAAATTGATAGTATTTACAAATGCATGTTTCATTGCAGGAAAGTGATACAATATAGCAAGAAAATTAAAATAAGTATATTCATCAAAGTCTGTTTTCCAATAAGGGGCTCTGGGAGGTCAAGTGAGGGCTTCTATCATCATTCCCTCTGTAAGGGCTGTCTACTGCCACTCTTGAATTAGGAACAACATACCTGGGCACAGAATTCCTCTGAACCAGGGAGTGTAATATGGAGTGTAGCCCAGGTTTCTTATATTTTGCCGGTCATGTAGGTTTATTCTTGTTATGTAACCATCAAGTCCCTTGGACAGCAAGGAGATCAAACAAGTCAATCCAAAAGGAAATTAACCCTGAATATTCATTGGAAGGACTGATGCTGAAGCTGAAGCGCCAATCCTTTGGCCACCTGATGTGAAGAGACTACTCATTGGAAAAGACCTGGATTCTGGGAAAGATTGAAGGCAATAGGAGAAGGGGGCAACAGAAGATAAAATCGTTGGATGGCATCACCAATACAATGGACATGAGTTTGTGTAAACTGTGGGAGATCGTGAAGGACAGGGAAGCCTGGCATGTTGCAGTTCATGGGGTCACAAAGAGTCGGACACAACTTAGTGACTGAACAACAACTATCTCCAATGACATAATTCTCTAGGGGTCTCACTGAGGCTAGGTGGAAATCATTGAACTCCTAGTTATTAACCAACAATACTGACAAGCTGATACAAACCCTCTGGAAATTTATCTCATCCTCAGGATTATAGAACAATGCTACTTATCACCACATGTCATGCCTTACGTACGTGTCAGGGACAGGGAGATAGATCTTTTACTCTCGCTCAACAACTAAGGCCAGTTCCAAGGTCACTGGAATTAGCTATTATGGGACTAAGTTTTTTATAAGAAATTAGTGAAGCTTAGTGACCCACATGCTCCCTCGCTGGTTCAAAAGGAGAAGAACAGGAGCCCACAACTGACCTCTCTGGACTCCTTGTCAGGAGATAGTAATTGGCTCTGGTGTTTTACTTACTTTAATGTTGTCATCATATTGCATCACTTTCCTGAAATAAAACATAAATTTTTAAACATTATTCTTTTGGGTCCCCTAAGTTTTCTTCTTCAGCATGGAGGCTGCATGGCGCTGGAGTGGCCATGAAGAGATACCCAAGTCCAAAGTCAGGAGCGGTGTCTGTGCTTCACTGGAGCGGCCATGAGGAGACATCCCACATCTGAGGTCAGAGAAAGACCAGCAAGATGGTAGGCACCGGAGCAGTGTCTGCACTGCACTGGACAAACTGTGAGGAGATACCCCACACCCAAGGGCAAAGGAGAAGACCCAGCGAGATGGTAGGAGGGTTGAATTCCTGTTTAGAATCAAACCCCATTCCCACCAGAGATGCTCAGAGGGCTCAAACAAACCTCATGCACACCATGACCCAGGAACCCCAAAGAGACTGAGACAGAACTGTGTCTGAGCATCTCCTGTGGAGGTGTGGGTCAGCAGTGGACTGTCACTGGGACAGGGGCTCTGGGTGCAGCAGACTTGGTTATGGCATAAGCCCTCTTGGAGGAGGTCGCCATTAAGCCCACCATAGAGCTGCCAGAACTTACACAGGACTAGGAAATAGACTCTTGGTGGATACAAACAGAAACGTGTGTGCACCAGGACCCAGGAGAAAGGAGCAGTGACCCAGCAAGAGACTGACCCAGACTTGCTGGGAGTGTCCAGAAGTCTTCTGCAGAGGCATGAGTCCGTGGTGGCGCTCTGTGGGGCTGGAGGCAGTGACTATGGCAATGTGTGCATGGGATCTTTTGAAGGAGATACCATTATTTTCATTACCTCCACCATAGTTTGGTCCCAGGTAAATAGCAGGGAGGGAACAGAGCTTCACCCATCAACAGATAATTGTATTAAAGATTCACTGAGCATGACCCCACCCATCAGAACAAGACACAGTTTCCCCTCAGTCAGTCTCTCTCATCAGGAAGTTTCCATAAGCCTCTTATCCTTCCCCATCAGAGGGCAGACAGACTGAAAACAACAATCACAAAAAACTAGCCAATCTGATCACACGGACCACAGCCTTGTCTAACTCAATGAACAGTGAGCCATGCCATGTAGGGCCACCAAAGACGGATGGATGGGCCATGGGTCTGACAGAATGTGGTCCACTGGAGAAGGGAATGGCAAACCACTTCAGTATTCTTGCCTTGAGAACCCCATGAACAGTATGAAAAGGCAAAAAGATAGGACACTGAAAGATTAACTCCCCAGGTCCATAGGTGCCCAATATTCTACTGGAGAACAGTGGAGAAATAACTCCAGAAAGAATGAAGGATGGAGCCAAAGGAAACAACACCCAGTTATGGATGTGACTGGTGATAGAAGCAAAGCCCAATGCTGTAAAGAGCAATATTGCATAGGAACTTGGAATCTCAGGTCCATGAATCAAGGCAAATTGGAAGTGGTCAAACAGGAGATGGCAAGAGTGAATGTCGATATTTTAGGAATCAGCAAACTAAAATGGACTGGAATGGCTCATTTAACTCAGATGACCACTATATATGCTACTGTGGGCAAGAACCCCTTAGAAGAAATGGAATAGCCATCATAGTCAACAAAAGAATCTGAAATGTAGTACTTGGATGCAATCTCAAAATGATAGAATGATTTCTGTTCATTTCCAAGGCAACCCATTCAATATCACAGTAATCCAAGTCTATGCCCTGACTAGTAATGCTGAAGAAGCTGAAGTTGAATGGTTCTATGAAGACCTCCAAGACCTTCTAGAACTAACACCCAAAAAAGATGTTCTTTTCATTGTAGGGGACTGGAATGCAAAGGTAGGAAGACAAGAAACACATGGGGTAACAGGCAAGTTTGGCCTTGGAGTACGGAATGAAGCAGGGCAAAGGCTAACAGAGTTTTGCCAAGAGAATGCACTGGTCATAGTAAACACCATCTTCCAACAACACAAGAGAAGACTCTATACATGGACATCACCAGATGGTCAATACCAAAATCAGATTGATTATATTCTTTACAGCCAAAGATGGAGAAGCTCTATATGGTCAATAAAAACAAGATTGGGAGCTTACTGTGGCTCAGATCATAAACTTCTTACTGCCAAATTTAGATTTAAATTGAAGAAAGTAGGGGAAACCGCTAGACCATTCAGGTATGACCTAAATCAAATCCCTTATGATTATACAGTGGAAGTGAGAAATAGATTCAAGGGATTAGATCTGATAGACAGAGTGCCTGATGAACTATGGACAGGGGTTTGTGACATTGTACAGGACACAGGGATCAAGACTATCCCCAAGAAAAAGAAACACAAAAAAAGCAAAATGGCTGTCTGAGGAGGCCTTATAAATAGCAGTGTATAGAAGATAAGGGAAAAGCAAAGGAGAAAAGGAAATGCAGAGTTCCAAAGAATAGCAAGGAGAGATAAGAAAGGCTTCTTCAGTGATCATTGCAAAGAAATAGAGGAAAACAATAGAATGGGAAAGACTAGAGATCTCTTCAAGAAAATTAGAGATACCAAGGCAACTTTTAATGCAAAGATGGACTCAGTAAAGGGCAGAAATTGTATGGACCTAACAGAAAAAGAAGGTATTATGAAGAGGTGGCAAGAGAATGCAGAACTATACCAAAAAGGTCTTCATGACTCAGATAATCTCGATGATGTGATCACTTACCTAGAGCCAGACATCCAGGAATGTGAAGTCGAGTAGGCCTTAGGAAGCATCACTATGAAGAAAGCTAGTGGAGGTGATGGAATTCCAGTTGAGCTATTTCTAATCCTGAAAGATGATGCTGTGAAAGTGCTGCACTCAATATGCCAGCAAATTTGGAAAACTCAGCCATGGCCACAGGACTGGAAAAGGTCAGTTTTCATTCCAATCCCAAAGAAAGGCAATGCCAAAGAATGTTCAAACTACTACACAATTGCACTCATCTTACAGGCTAGCAAAGTAATGCTCAAAATTCTCCAAGCCAGGCTTCAACAGTACGTGAACCGAGAACTTCCAGATACTCAAGCTGGTTTTAGAAAAGGCAGAGGAACCAGAGATCAAATAATCAACATCCATTGGATCATCGAAAAAGCAAGAGAGTTCCAGAAAACATCTATTTCTGCTTTATTGACTATGTCAAAACCTTTGACTGTGTAGATCACCACAAACTGTGAAAAATTCTCAAAGAGATGGGAATACCAGACCATCTGACCTGCCTCTTGAGAAATCTGTATGCAGGTCAGGAAGCAACAGTTAGAACTGGACATGGAACAACAGACTGGTTCCAAATAGGGAAAGGAGTACATCAAAGCTGCATATTGTCACCCTGCTTATTTAACTTATGTGTATTGTAAGTACATCATAAGAAATGCTGGGCTGGATGAAGCACAAGCTGGAATCAAGATTGCCAGGAGAAATATCAATAACCTCAGATATGCAGATGACACCACTCTTATGGCAGAAAGCGAAGAAGAACTAAAGAGCCTCTTGATGAAAATAAAAGGGGAGAGTGAAAAATTTGGCTTAAAACTCAACATTCAAAAACTAAGATCATGGCATCTGGTCCCATCACTTCATGACAAACAGATGGGGAAACAGTGGAAACAGTGACAGATTTTTTTGGGGAGGACTCCAAAATTACCACAGATGGTGACTATAGCCATGAAATTAAATGACACTTACTCCTTGGAAGAAAAGCTATTGCCAACCTAGACAGCATTTTAAGAAGCAGAGACATTACTTTGCCAAGAAAGGTCTGTTTAGTCACGGGTATGGTTTTTCTAGTAGTCATGTATGGATGTGAGATTTGGACTATAAAGAAAGCTGAGCGCTGAAGAATTCATGATTTTGAATACTGAAGAACTGATGTGGTGTTGGAGAAGACTCTTGAGAGTCTCTTTGATGGCAAGGAGGTCCAATCCATCCATCCTAAAGCAAATCAGTCCTTAATTTTCATTGGAAGGACTGATGTTGAAGCTGAAACTCCAATACTTTGGCCACCTGATGTGAAGAATGGACTCACTGGAAAAGCCCCTGATGCTGGGAAGATTGAAGGCAGGAGGAGAAGGGGACGACAGAGGATGAGATGTTTGGATGGCATCACTGACTCAATGGACATGAGTTTGAGTAAACTCTGGGAGTTGGTGATGGACAGGGAGGCCTGGGGTGCTGCAGTCCATGGGGTCGCAGAGTCAGACACGACTGAGCGACTGAACTAAAGTTTTCTTTAGCAATTAAAATCTAACTGCCACCATTAATGCATTCTCAAATTTACTCTATAGATTGTTCCTCATTCTGCCTATTAATAGATTCAGTTCTTATAATAAAATTAAGCATAATTTAAAAACGAAAAACAACTTCAGAGCAGAACCTCATGCCTTTTTCTTACCTCATGTCTACCATCCACACAATCAGTGTTCCAAAGATTAAAAAAACAGTAACTTGGCATTCCTAAATTACTGGAAAACACACCTGGCCATTTCCTTTCTATGTATGCCTCCTAGTACAAACTTTTCTTTGTCCATAGCCTCCTCATATGAACCACTTTATGCCCATTTCTAGTCACACCTTGGCCTTATGTAATTGGATTAGAAGTGGATTCATGACATCTGTCCAGGTTTTCAACATTTTTCTTCAGGGAATTTTAGAGACAACTGGTTAGACAGTTGTCCTTGGGGAACTGAACTGGAAGGTCAGTCTCATTTTCCTGTTGAGGTAACTGATTAGCCATGGCCAAGCAGGTTGGGCGAGCCAAGAAGCCAATTTACAGAGAGAGAAGTGAAAAATCAAAGAAAAAGTCATTTGGTCCTCGAGAGGGGATGAGTGATAGAGCATAGTTCCCAGTGACTTTCTCAAATTCATGTGCCTGCTTATGCCTCTCATTATTAACCTATACAAAATTATCCTACATATCTAAATTCTACTTTACATAGGGTAGCCAGATGGATTATTAAAATAATATTCTCAACAGAAACACCAGAATCTCTTTAATGAATTCCTACTCATTCTTGAAAACCCAACTCAAACTTGACTTTTGTTGGGAAGCTTATTCTGATTTGCATACTTTCTTTCCTCTTGTTTTCTCTAGTTTTAATTATGGCCTCCTCAGTATTATTCTCTATAGTTTGTATGTGCTCAAACTTTTCATACATTGTTGCATAGAACCTGGTATTTTATAATTATTTATTTAATAGGTTGTTGTCTGTGACTTTCCCTTATTCCCAAATTTTGGCAAAGACCCCAAACTGAGGAATGAACAGTAAAGAATCCACATTCTAGAAGAGATTCACCAACAACTGGGGTTAGATATTTTTCTCTGGAATTCACTTAAAGACAAAACTATTTAATTCTATATTATGAAGATAAAGAGAGGTCTGGATAGCTAAGTTGGGTCTAGCTCTAAGAAAACACTCACAGAGTTAAGGTGTCCAGCACAAGAGACTGTCTGTTGCCTTGTTTAGATGGTTGCTGAATTACAGGATCTATAAATTGTTTTGGTGTGGTCAAAAAATTGACATGGATCCATTTAGTTAAAAGGGGGATGTAGACATTGTTAGTGTTAATCAGTCAGTCATGGCTGACTCTTTACAACCCCTGAACTGTAGCCCTCCAGGCTTCTCTGTCCATGGAATTCTCCAGGTAAGAATACTGGAGTGGGTAGCCATTTCCTTCTTCAGGAGATCTTTCTGACCCAGGGATCAAACCCAAGCCAAGTCTGCATTGCAATCAGACTCTTAACCATCTGAATCACCTACACATAGTGAGTAGGGCCAGATTCTGATTTAGAGATTTCTGATGATGGAAGCCACATGTCACCTAAAGTCCTTGAAAGGACAGAGATGGTATGTGCCTAAGAAGACTTGGATAAGCATCTCTCCACTAGAGTTCCCTGCAGCCCTGGAGCAAGGAGATCACACCCAGTACTTCCTATACCTCCAGTGAAGGAGGACAGAGCTTGGAGGAGAGAGGTATAGAGCTCCTGGGAGACTCACTACTGAAGCACATGGAGTAGGGCTATGTGAGGGATGACAGCTCTGCTTCATAAGGAACAAGAGACCAGGAGAAAGTGACACTGCCCACAAACACCATGCACAGAGTCAATATCGGCAAAGTGAAGTGAAGTGAAAGTCGCTCAGTCATGTCTGACTCTTTGCGACCCCATGGATAGGCCAGGATAGTGGAGTGGGTAGCCTTTTCCTTCTCTAGGGGATCTTCCCAATGCAGGGATTGAACCCAGCTCTCCCACATTGCAGGCGGATTCTTTACCACCTTTGCCACCAATATCAGCAAAGGCTACCATTAATTGATAGAACTGAAAGAAAACAAATGGATCAAGGATGTGCTCACACCATGTACAGGCAACCGGTGCCTAAATTCATCTCTATGGACTCCAAAGGAGGGCGGAGAGAGGTCTCTCCAAGGACATAGTCCTCCCTCTTCTCACCACAGCTCTTTGGAGTGACAGGTCCAGCCTAACATGAGGTAAGAGAAAGTTTGAAGTGGTTTCGCTGCTGAAGCTTTAACATCTCCTGAAAAAAGTAAAAGCATTTGTTGCTCAATTCTGCCCGACTCTTGGCAACACCATGGACTATGGCCCAACAGGCTCCTCTGTCCAAGTGATTCTTCAGGCAAGAATACTGGAGTGGGTAGCCATTCCCTTCTCCAAGGGATCTTCCTGACCCTGGGATAAAACCCAGATCTCCCACGTTGCAGGCAGATATTTTACCCCATCTGAGGCACCTAATATATCCTAGACTGAATTTAATAATTGAAATATGTCAGAAAGTTCTGATCTGGTACCATAAAGAGAAAATGAGCATAATAAGGTTAAAGGCAATAAAGAACACTGTAAAGCTTAACATTTCTATGCAACCAAGGTGAAGTTGAATTTGCTCTCCTCTCTGGAGCCATGACTCCTTGAGCAGAGCTTTACCCATTCAGGTCAGTATTTACAGTTCCTTGCCTAGAACCCAAAATCTAGAAGAACTAAGTCCAATAAATGTGGAGTTGCTGTTATTTAGTCACTCAGTTATGTACGACTCTGTGTCCCCATGGATTGCAGCACACCAGGCTTCCCTGTCCTTCACCATCTCCCAGAACTTGCTCAAACTCATGTCCATCGAATCAGTGATGTCATCCAACATCTCATCCTCTGTCATCCCCTTTTCCTCCTGCCTTCAATCTTTCCCAGCATCAGGGTCTTTTCCAATGAGTCCATTCTTCACATCAGGTGGCCAAAGTATTGGAGTTTCAGCTTCAGCTGGAGTCCTTCCAGTGAATATTCAGGATTGATTTCCTTTAGGATTGATTGGTTTGATCTCCTTGCAGTCCAAAGGACTATCAAGAGTCTTTTCCAACACCACAGTTCAAAATCATTAATTCTTCTGCTTTCAGCCTTCTTTATAGCCCAACTCTCACATCCATACATGACTACTGGAAAAACCAAAGCTTTGGCTAGACAGATCTTTGTCTCCCACATTGCAGGCAGATTCTTTACAGGCAAGATAGCCTCCCCCAAATTGTAGCTCAGAGAAACAATGGCACATCTTCCAGGATTCAGTTCAATTGTCCTTCTTTCATGAAAGCTATTCTTTTCTCTGTGCTCCCTGATGTTTGATTACGTCCTCTTTTGTGTCCTTACTGTACCTTGAATCTAATTACAGCATCTTCTTGTAACACTCGTGCCCTTATTTGGTTACACTTCTGTTTTATTTCTTTTTTTTTTCAGTTTCTCTGGCTCCAAGCATTACCAGGGCATTGCTCAACTGGTTCAGAGTAGGTGATCAATAATAGTTTGTTGTTATGGTAAATAAACATACTTAAAAGAAGGTCAAAAACCATATGGCTATACCCAGTAATCTGAGGATAATACACTTGGACTATCCCTTGGACTGAAAGGAGATTAAACCAGTCAATCCAAAGCAAATCAATCCTTAATATTCATTGGAAGGACTGAAGCTGAGGCTCCAATACTTCGGCCACCTGATATAAAGAGCTGCCTCATTGGAAAAGATCTTAATGCTGGGAAAGATTGAGGGCAAAAAAAGAAGGGGCGGCAGAGGATGAGATGGTTGAATGGCATCGCTGATTCAATCACGAATTTGAGCAAATTGCAGGAGACAGTGAAGGACAGGAAAGCCTGGCATGCTGCAGTCCATGTCTTGCAAAGAGTGAGAAACGACTTAGCGACTGAACAACAATCACTAATAACAAAATTTTAATTGTAAATATAACTATTCAAAATTTGATAATCATCATTAAATATCTAGTCACTGCCAAACATGGTGTTGGAAATTAGGTGGACAGAAATGTTCAAGACACAGTCCATGATTTTGATGCACTCAGATTTTACAACAGACAAATTAAAGTATGAGATCAACCTTATTTCTCCTAATAGAAAGGTTCATACTGTGAGTGAAGTCTTTGCATATACAAAATATAGAATTCAAACTAAATAATGAAGGCAATGAAAAGAGCATTTATATAATTTGTTATTCAAACCAGACACTTATAAGAGCAAAAGAAACACTACAAATAATCACACTAAGACAACGGATTGTAAAACTGGACTGCATTTGGACCAACATTTTGGGACACATAATTATTCTACAGATAGGGATAATGATAAAGAGCTCAAACAAAGGAGAAATGTAATCAGTGTAATCTGATTCATTTTGCCTAAAGGGCACACTCTGATGATATCCTGTAGTTGTTTAGAAGGGATGAAAACAACATTCAGAGAAATCAGTTAGAAAGTTGTTCTAATTGTTTAGAAAGAAACTATGAGAGCTGAAGAGAAGATACTGACAGTGAGAATGTATAGGGAGAAAATAGATTTAAGAAATTCAGGAGATCCCATGGATATGACTTAAGGATAGCTTGGGTGTGAGAGCTGAAGGAGAGGGAGAAGTCAAACGACTTTCTGATTTCTGCGTCGAAAGGATAGAAGGATGTTAAGAGACTTCAATGAGAAGGTGTTTCCAAGATATATTTGATATGCTTTTAAGTTAATGAACTCTTCATTTAAAAGAAAGAGTAAATGAGGCAAATCTATTTTGCTATTGAAAGTGTGATTTGAACTAATCTGAATAAAGCATGCTATTTATAATAGTTATACAAAATATAAATGTTTGCCTCTTGAAAACGTATTTATCAGTTTCAAAATAGATGCAGATTTTATAATTTCTTCTTAAAAACCTTTCCTGATCTGTGAAATTGGCCGTAGTATTCACAAGCCACTGAGGATACTGTTGTTACTATATCTGTGACCACTGGGGTGCACATTCTTAGAATGCAGGGATATTAGCCTGTTATTCTTCCTACCCAGTGCTTTGTCAAATGCCCATAAGGCATTAGGCACTCAATGAATATTTGTGTCTTGAAGTAAGTATTGTGTATATACTAATTTTTATAGAAAAAAGGCATTTCAAAGTTTTAAGTTAGAATGATCATTTCATTGTGTGCCTGTTACTTGTTACATACTGGTTTGGAGCAAAGACCTGTTTAGAACCTAAGATCAAAGGCGGTCAATTAAGAATTGTGTAATATAAGGGGTAGAAGTAATTAATTTTAAAATAAATAAAGTAGAAGAATGGATTGGAGAGTTCTTGGAGGGAGGTGAGTGGCCATTTTTGATGAGTGGTCATAGAAAGACGCCCCAAGAAATGATATCTAAGAAAAAGATCTTCAGAAGAGACAGTGTGAAGATGTAAAAATATGAATACCACTCTGGGCAGAAGGAATAGTGTGGACACTGCTAAGACATTGTCTTTGGCACTTGGAGCTTCTCTGGGTTCCCTGGTAGTGATGGAGGCTCCAGCTGTTTGAATGGGAAGGAGAAGAGGCCTGTGTTGGTGAGTACATTTGGATGCACATATAAAACAGCGCGGGCTGAGGGCTGTGGAGGAAAAAATTCTGTGAGGACAGAAAGGAGACTAGGGTCCAGGGGACACGGGGATGAGAAGAGAGACAGATGGGAGAAAACAGGCTGATTCTGGGCATATATTAGAGTTCAGGGATGATCACCTCCCTAAACACAGAACATAGCAGAGGAAATACCTTGTGAAAAACATTTTCAACTTTACTTTTAAACATATAGTTAGATCTGATTTCTATAAGCAGAAACATTTGAAAAAGAGGAAATTATCAATATCAGATTTCTTTTTTTCCCCCTACGTGATGCTAAGTACAGTGCTTTAGTTGGTTTTCCTCTAACCACACTAAAACAGTGGTTTTTCAGTCGGCCCCAGAGTGAGGCCCAAGAATGTGCATTTCTAGTTCCTTTCCCAGATGATGCTAATGTTGCTGGCCCAGGAAGGATACATGGAGAACCACAGAACTAAGCTGGCAGAAACGTCCAAAGGGCTGAGTCAAGAAAACACAAAATATTGACAATTTTACTATTTTAATTTCAATTTCTTTTAGCAACTTAGACTACAAAAATGAATTTTTCTTTATATTAATTCTGTGGGTGTACATGCATGTTCAGTCCCTCAGTCATGTCCAACTTTTTGCGACCCCATGGATGGTAGCCTGCCAAGCTACTCTGTCCATGGGATTTCCCAGGAAAGAATACAGGAGTGGGTTGCCATTTCCTTTTCCAGGGGATCTTCCCAAACCTAGGGATCGAAACTGAGTCTCTTGCATCTCCTGTGTTAGCTGAAAGATTCTTTAACACTGCTATCTGGAAAGCCCATTTTATGGATAAGTAAGTTATAAACACACTATGATTGCCTCATTCAAATGAAGGTAAAGATAGCTAACATCAATATGACTCAGGCAGTGACCTAAGTGCCTTAAATTAACCTCATTCAGTCCTTTGAACTGTACTGGGTATTAATAATAATATTTGCTTTGAAGATAAGGAAACAGAGTAACAAAGCCATAGGTTAGTGCAATGGACCCTGGTTGGGCTGATCCAGAGTTTTGTTCTTGTATATACCCTCTTTTGTGCTGCTTTAGGCAAAGAAGCTGACAACATTTTTACAAAGAGGTCATTGACAAAACCTGGAGCAACTCTTCCTCTTTTTCCAGCATGAATATTCCTGGCTTTGAAGTATCAGGGGGTTTGGCAGTATCACAGTGTAAAAGCATGTTGTTAATCCAATAAAAAAAACACATTGAGCTGCTGTGCATATTTATACATTTAAACAGCACTGAATATTTTACTTTTTTGGTCCACAATTTGTTCCATGGACAATAATAGAGCCTCGTGTAATTGCATGTTTATAGGGTCTGTGGAAGGATCCCAAATAGGGAAGTGGGGAGCTGTATTTCAGGAATGCAGGCATGATGATGCTCCAAATTCCAGTTTGAAGGTTATATCCTCTCATGGGACAGAGGAGGTTTGTGGCTGAAATCAATCATAAAACAGAGGTTATCTGAAGCAGAGAAGAAGTAATACTGAGACTTTTTGGAGTGTTTTTTAATTAGGAACCTTTTCATATGCAGCACTCTCAACTGACACAGGAAGTGAACTTTCCAGTTGAGGTATTTGAACACATTCAGTTCCCCCTCAGTCAGTCTCTCCAATCAGGAAGCTTCCACAAGCCTCTTATCCTTCTCCATCAGAGGGCAGACAGACTGAAAACAACAATCACAGAAAATTAACCAATCTGATCACATGGACCACAGCCTTGTCTAACTCAATGAAACTATGAGCCATGCCATATAGGGCCACCCAAAATGCACGGGTCATGGTGGAGACTCCTGACAAAATGTGGTCCACTGGAGAAAAGAATGGCAAACCACTTCAGTATTCTTGCCTTGAGAACCCCATGAACAGTAGGAAAAGGCGAAAAGACAGGATACTGAAAGATGAACTCCCTGGGTCAGTAGGTACCCAATATGTTACTGAAGATCAGTGGAGAAATAACTCCCGAAAGAATGAAGAGATGGAACCAAGGCAAAAACAACACCCAGTTGTGGATGTGACTGGTAATAGAGCAAAGTCTGATGCTGTAAAGAGCAACATTGCATAGGAACCTGGAATGTTAGATCCATGAATCAAGGCAAATTGGAAATGGTCAAACAGGAGATGGTAAGAATGAACATTGACATTTTAGAAATCAGCAAACTAAAATGGACTGGAATGGGTGATAAAACTCAGATGACCATTATCTACTACCGTGGCAAGAAGAGTAGCCATCATAGTAAACAAAGAGTCTGAAATGCAGTACTTGGATGCAATCTCAAAATGACAGAATGATTTCTGTTCATTTCCAAGGCAACCCATTCAATATCACAGTAATCCAAGTCTATGCCCCAACCAATGATGCTGAAGAAGCTGAAGTTGAATGGTTCTATGAAGACCTATAAGCCCTTCTAGAACTAACACACAAAAAAGATGTCCTTTTCATTATAGGGGACTGGAATGCATAAGTAGGAAGTCAAGATATACCTGGAGTAATGAGCAAATCTGGCCTTGGAGTACAGAATGAAGCAGGGCAAAGGCTAATAGAGTTTTGCCAATAGAGTTTTGCTATGACCAGAGAATGCACTGGTCACAGCAAACACCCTCTTCCAACAACACAAGAGAAGACTCTACACATGGACATCACCAAGTGGTCAATACCAAAATCAGATTGATTATATTCTTTACAGCCAACGATGGAAAGCTCTATACAGTCAGCAAAAACAAGACTGGAAGCTGACTGTGGCTCAGATCATGAACTCCTTATTGCTGAATTCAGACTTAAACTGAAGAAAGTAAGGAAAACTCCTAGACCATTCAGGTATGACTTAATCAAATCCCTTATGAATATAGAGTAGAAGTGAGAAATAAATTCAAGGGATTAGATCTGATAGACGGAGTGCCTGAAGAACTATGGATGGAGGTTGGTGACATTGTACAAGAGGCAGAGATCAAGACCATCTCCAAGAAAAGTAATGCAAAAGGGCAAAATGGCTGTCTGAGGAGGCCTTAAAAAGTGCTATGAAGAGAAGAGAAGTGAAAGGCAAAGGAGAAAAGGAAAGATATACCCATTTGAACGCAGGGTTCCAAAGAATAGCAAGGAGGATAAGAAAGACTTCCTCAGTGATCAATGCAAAGAAATTGAGGAAAACAAGAGAATGGGAAAGACTAGAGATCTCTTCAAGAAAATTAGAGATACCAAGGGAATATTTCATGCAAAGATGGGCTCAATAAAGGACAGAAATGGTATGGACCTTACAGAAGCAGAATATATTATGAAGAGGTAGCAAGAATATGCAGAAGAACTATGCAAAAGAGATCTTCATGACCCAGATAATCTCGATTATATGATCACTCACCTAGAGCCAGATATCCTGGAATGCGAAGTCAAGTGGGCCTTAGGAAGCATTACTACGAAAAAGGCTAGTGGGGGTGATAGAATTCCAGTTGAGCTATTTCAAATCCTAAAAGATGATCCTGTGAAAGTGTTGCACTCAATATGTCAGCAAATTTGGAAAACTCAGCCATGGCCACAGGACTGGAAAAGGTCAGTTTTTATTCCAATGCCAAAGAAAGGCAATGCCAAAGAATGCTCAAACTACCACACAATTGCACTCATCTTACATGCTAGCAAAGTAATACTCAAAATTCTCCAAGCCAGGCTTCAGCAATATGTGAACCATGAACTTCTAGATGTTCCAGCTGGTTTTAGAAAAGGCAGAGGAACCAGAGATCAAATTGCCAATATCTTTTGGATCATCAAAAAAAGCAAGAGAGTTCCAGAAAAACATCTACTTCTGCTTTATTGACTATGCCAAAGCCTTTGACTGTGTGGATCACAATAAACTGTGGAAAATTATGAAAGAGATGGGAATACCTGACCACCTGATCTGCCTCTTGAGAAATTTGTATGCAGTCAGGAAGCAACAGTTAGAACTGCACATGGAGCAACAGACTGGTTCCAAATAGGGAAAGGAGTACGTCAAGGCTGTATATTGTCACCATGCTTATTTAACTTATATGCAGAGTACATCATAAGAAATGCTGGGCTGGATGAAGCCCAAGCTGGAATCAAGATTGCCAGGAGAAATATCAATAACCTCAGATATGCAGATGACACCACCCTTATGGCAAAAAGTGAAGAAGAACTAAAGAGTCTCTTGATGAAAGTGAAAGAGGAGAGTGAAAAAGTTGGCTTAAAGCTCAACATTCAGAAAACTAAGATTATGGTATCCAGTCCCATCACCACATGGCAAATAGATGGGGAAACAGTGGAAACAGTGAGAGACTTTTTTGGGGAGGGCTCCAAAATCACTGCAGATGGTGATTGCAGCCATGAAATTGAAAGACACTTGCTCCTTCGAAGAAAAGTTATGAGCAACCTAGACAGCACATTAAAAAGCAGAGACATTACTTTGCCAACAAAGGTCCATCTAGTCAAACTATGGTTTTTCCAGTAGCCATGCATGCATATGAGTGTTGGACTATAAAGACAGCTGAGCGCTGAAAAATTGATACTTTTGAACTGTGGTATTGGAGAAGACTCTTGAGAGTCCCTTGGACAGCAAGGAGATCCAACTAGTCCATCCTAAAGGAAATCAGTCCCGAATATTCATTGGAAGGGCTAAGGTTGAAGCTGAAGCTCCAATACCTGATGTCCATCTGATGCAAAGAACTGATTCATTTGAAAAGACCCTGATGCTGGGGAAGATTGAAGGCAGGAGGAGAAGGGGATGATAGAGGATGAGATATCTGATGGCATCACCAACTTGATGGACATGAGTTTGAGTAAACTCCAGGAGTTTGTGATGGACTGGGAGGCCTGGCATGTTGCAGTCCATGGTGTCTCAAAGGTTAGACAGGACTGAGTGACTGAACCAAACTGAACTCAGGTATTTGAACCTTCAGATAGGTAGTGAGGGGGTTAAAAATTATGATTTAAGTGAGTCAACTTTAAGCATTATTCATAAGGTTATCAGAAGAGAACATGGATTGGAAAGTGGGGAGGATGAAAGAAACACTATCACATAGATACTGCTATGAGAGTCAATTTGGATAACTGGGACCAAGGTGTAGGCAGGGGCAAGGACAAACACATGAACTTTCTAAATTTCATTTCGATGGCTGAAGGAAAAGGTAGCCATTTCTATTATTAGGGTCAGTTTTCCCACATTTGTTGGATTTCCATAAAGAGAGATGTTCCCTAAATTCTCCTGAATTTTTTCTCTAACATCTTACTCTGCCCTGGGGCATTTTAACACTGGGCAAACTGGGAAAGATACATTTTTAACTTCTTCCTATTACCACTTGGGAGAAAGAGATTTTTTAAAACTTTCTGCATGATGGAACTCTACATTTAACCCTGCTGATTTTTGGAGTGAGTGCCTTCCTCAAAACTCTCTAAGTCCTTCTCCCTCCAGAGCTGGGAATTGCCAAGTCAGCAGAACTTTCCAGAAGGGGCAATCCAGAACCTGGAAAAGGAGTCCCATTACCAGCCCCTCTCCCTCCTTCCCAGTCGTGTTCCTTGTGGAGTGGGCCACATGCCCCTAAGAATCCCAGGGCTTGTGTTTATATCATTAGCTTTGTTTGGGGATCCTATGATGAGGATAGGCTCAGTAGGACACCATGGCATCACTTCCTGCTAGCTGGAGAAATATTTCTTTAATGAGACTATGTACAGAGGGACAGTCAGAATCTATCTTGCTAATACACTGTATTTACGTGACCTGCTCATGCTGAACAGAGTACCAGTTCAAGGCTCTGGGCTAGGAGCCTACTACAGCTGGCTGAGGGGGCTTGAGCTCTGTGTCTGAGCTCTTTCAAGGACTCCTACCTGTTCACATTTTCTTCAGGGTGCCACCTTTGAAATACAGCACTATGTGTGCATGTGTGCGTGCTAGGTTGTTCAGTTGTGTCTGACATTTCCTGTAGCCCACCAGGCTCGTCTATCCATGGGATTCTCCGGCAAGAACACTGGGGTGGGTTGCCATGCCCTCCACCAGGGGCTCTTCCCAACACAGGGTTTGAACCTGAGTCTCTTATGTCTCCTGCATTGAGAGGCGAGTTCTTTACCACTAGCACCACCTGGGAAGCCCCCTAAATATAGCACTAGGATAGGCCAAAGTGCTGGAAGGCATCTTTTGCCCTTTGTGCCCTCCAGCCATTATGCCATTCATTCTGCAGGCTCCCTTCCACCGGTTAGATGTATCTCCAGGTGCCAGGGTAGCCATACCTATCTCTTCTGAGGGCTTCTAAGACATTGCTCTACATCACCTATGGGTCTTTCTGATACACGTCCTCCCTTTCTTCTCCTCCATGTGATGAGGTCGTTTTCTTGTGAACAGGTCTTCAGCCAAGCTAGGGGTGGAATGGACACTTCTGCACAAATGTGGCAGCTGTTCTTTCTCTATCCCTGGTCCATCCCCAGTCCTTCGGTTGGTAGTGGTGTGTAAGAGGCAGGTGAGGTCGCATCAAATGAGATCACACTCTGAAAGCTTAGTGCTTATTTCCTGAAGAGTTCAAGAGGAGACATGACAGGAAGATGGATTAAGTCTACAACATAAAATTACAAAAAGTAAATGTAACTGTTCACTGCTAAGGCAGGACATAGCTGTGGTTGACACTTCCCTGTACATTTAAAGACTTGCAAGAGTGATCCTCATCAACAAAATGCACAAAGAATCTTGGAGTCTTTGGAAGCCATTATTCACAGGCAACATCACAAGTTATTCTCTAAGGAGCATTAAATGAATTGTATTAGGGAACTGTAATGGCAAGTCTCTTGTGTCTTGAAACTTCATAGTGAGCAGTAATTGTGTAAAAAAGTTTGCTTTAAGAGAAAATGGGGAGATCATTTGTTGCTGTATGGTTTAGGGAAAAATTCACGACAGTGATCCTTCGGTTCCATCTTTATGGATCATGGTAAAGAAAATGATAGGGAAAGGGGAGACATTTTAAGTGAAGGGAAAAGAGTTGTGGAGAGCAGATCTAGAAAATCCCCAGTCCATTCACACTAAAATAGACCAAATTTGGACAATACAAAAATATATATATATAATGTTAGATTGCCAGTGCCCCAACTGTTCTTGCAAGTTCAGAAATTTGGTCTTAATTTTCTGTGAATAAGAGTGTTTAGTTTAGCTGCTGCTGTTGCTTCAGTCATGTCCGACTCTGTGCGACCCCATAGATGGCAGCCCACCAGGGTCCCCTGTCCCTGTGATTCTCCAGGCAAGAACACTGGAGTGGGTTGCCATTTCCTTCTCCAATGCATGAAAGCGAGAAGTGAAAGTGAATTTGCTCAGTCATGTCCGACTCTTAGCAACCCCGTGGACTGCAGTCTACCAGGCTCCTCCGTCCATGGGGTTTTCCAGGCAAGAGTACTGGAGTGGGTTGCCATTGCCTTCTCCTTTAGTTTAGAGCTTATAGTGAAATGTTTTTGATTTGTTGAACTGAGTAGAACTGGAGTTCAGTGTTTGGTGTTAAAACTCGTTGAATATGTTTGTATGTACGTGGGGTGGGGCAGCATGCTTCAGGGAAGGTCCAAACATATTGACTTGCACTAGGAAAAACTGATTGTGCTACATAGAATGAATCATATGAGCAAACAACAAAAGGTAGAGACTATGAAGGAGCCGATGCTGAACAGTTCACATCAAGCTCAACTGCAGGGCTCAATGGAGAAGACGGTTGAATGTAAACAACAAGGCTATATCTCTGTTACAAAATCATACATTTCTGAATTAGTTTTTCTCTTGGGCACCAGGGGGAAGGGTTTTAGCTTCAACTGTGAATAAGAAGGTAGGAAAATAATTGGGCTAAAAGGAAAGCTGAATTAATTTTTCTTTATTTCAACATGTTAATGAATCATTGTATTAAATACTTCCACACTTGCCTTTTGAAGCTATAGATGCCTGCTCATGGTGTAGGCTGTGCTTTCTCTAAGACAACTTGGAATCGGTGAAGAAAGGTTGAGAGACTTTATCATTTCCTGACACACAGTGAGTCCTTGATATCTCAGTGCTCCTATTTGCTTTAAATTCTGAGTATAACCATGTATCTAAGTCAGGGAGATGTTATACTCCGACCTCAGGTAAAGTTGATAAGGCTGAATGTGAATGACCCAACAGCCATATTCAGGCTATTTTCCTTGTCTTTCTGTATGTAACATTATTAACATACTAGCCATAACACCAACAAAACTCTGAATAAGTGTTTCTAGTGTATTTAAGACCTGCCATTTTAAAAAACTTTAAAAATTTTAAATAATATAAAGTTTACAAATGAGTAAATCTCTGAGGGTTCCTGTGTGTCTCTCACTCAGTTTCCCCTAATGTTAACATCTTATATAACCATGATGCATTTATCAAAAACACTAAATATTTTAAAGTTTAGTTTTTGAAAACATAAAGTTTCAATTATGGTCAAAAGTCTAAAATTTGCCTTATCTTTCACAACCTTATACCCATTTATCCATATATGTGTGTGTGTGTATATATATACTTAAATATATCTTATACATGCACATATCATAAACAAAATGTTTTTCTGAATATGTGGACTATAACATTTTGTGGACTATAAGAACATAACCTTAATCTGTAGGTTACTTTATTATTATTATTTTAACGCTTTTTTTCTCTTTACCACACCTCACAGCTTATAGGAACCTCCCCAACCAGGGATTGAACCCAAGCCACCATGGTGAAAGCTCAGAATCCTAACCACTAGGCCACCAGGGAGGTCCTGTGGCTGCTAAGTCACTTTAGTCATGTCCCATACAGATCTTATGGACTGTAGCCCACCAGACTCCTCTGTCCATGGGATTCTCTAGGCAAGAATACTGGAGTGGGCTGCCATGCTCTCCTCCGGAGGACCTTCCCAACTCAGGGATTGAACCTGTGTTTCTTACATCTCCTGCATTGGCAGGTGGGTTCTTTACCACTAACCTCACCTGGAAAGCCCAGGACGTCCTGTAGGTTATTTTAAATCACTAGTGACTGTGCAATTGTCCATGTTCTCTTTGAGATGGCTCAGATCTAGTGAAATGACTTATTTATCTGTTACTGAATTGCAAGTTAAAATTATGTTGACCAACCAACACATTCAGATTTAAATTTTTCCTGTTTAGACCTTTAAATTTCATTTCAAGTTACTCATTGTGAGGATAAGATGAAAATTAAATTAAATCAAATAAATTACAGAGCTGCTAAAAATTTGTCAAATCAGTCAAAACTGTGATTTTTGCCAACTGAGAAACAAATATTCCTTTATACTCTGGTTATGAAGCAAACATTGCAGCAAAATTTCAAAATATATGCTTAGAAGTATATCATTTATGCTGTGAAAATAATGCACATATTTCAACTATCTCAGTTACCATAACAACAGAGTATACTGCATCTTCCCTATTTTCAATTTCAATCAAACTTCATTTGGATTTGATTGCCACAACCAATAATGAAAGAGGCAATTAGTACAGCATTTGTATTTCCACTCTGGCTTTTTCATATTGATTACATAGTTTTCTGTGTTGAGAAATACTCTGGGATAATGTCCAGGCAGAGTGGGAAAAGATACATTTTCTATAATCTCTTGCAGTTTGGTGTGATATGAGATGAGGTTTTGGCCAATTAATTGTTAGCATGAGTATCACAATGATAGCTTCTGGGACCTTCCTTAAAAGGAGACAGCTGGTGCACACCATTTGATCTCTTTTTCTTCATAGATTTCTTCATGGTAATTCATGAAACACAGATATGGTACTGTGTTTTTTACTGCTTTGTGTGTGCTTTTTTTTTTTTTTCCTGCACTGGGTCTTTGTTATACATGGGCTTTCTCTAGCTGCAGCGAGTAGGGGCTACTCTTGGTCTCCATGTACTGGTTTCTCATTTAGGTGGCGTCTCTTGTTGTGGAGCACAGGCTTCAGGGTACACAGGCTTCACTGACTGCAGCTTGCGGGCTCAGAAGTTGTGGCCCACGGGCTTAGTTCCTCTGCAGCATGTGGGATCTTCCCAGACCAGGGGTTGAACCGGGGTCCCCTGAATTAGCAGGCAGATTCTTATCCAGTGTACCACGAGGGAAGTCCCTGCTTTGTGTTTTGATGCTCACTGATGTTTTGCACCCTGAGGACACTGGCCACATACTAGAGATGGCAGAGCTGTGGATTACATATAGCTTTGTCAACTTTCTGGAATACTGTTGCCATCCCAGTGCTTGACTATGAATTTCACCACAAGAGAGAAGTTATTCCCATCTTATATAAGCCATTGTTATTTTGCATTTCTCTATTGTTTGCAATTGAAGGGAATCCTAATGTGCCACATCTGTATGAAGAATGGAAATCGGAAAGATGGCGTTAGATATCTACATTTTTCTGGAGAGACTGATCTTCCTCATTCGTGTATGTGCTTATCTGCCACCTGTGAGCACCTCAGTTTGCTCCCTCTGCTACTGCTCTTATTCTCTGGGTGGACTCTAGGTGGTGAACAAGATGCCAGCAGCCATGTTGGTGCTGTCGTCCTCTCGCTTACCTGAGTCCCCCTCAGAGATTCCAATACATCTTGGATACCATTGAATTTTGTCTTGGTGTGTTGGTTCATTTGCTTGTTTCTTTTTAAAAACATCATGACTTTCCACTATAATAATATCCTAGAGTTCCGCACAACCAGGAATGAGGTTTTGTTTTGTTTTGTTTTAAATTCTGGGAAAATAGATTAAAGCAGTTAAATCTTACTCTTGATGTGATTAAATCAGTAGAGCAAATGTGCACTGCTTATAGTACAGTCAAAATAACTGAAAAAGCCATTTATATAAATCAGTAGAGAAGTGAAAATAGTGAATGTAAAAACTGCAGTGGAGGTCTCTTTTAAGCTACCCATGCAGTGATAGTCTCATACAGAAAAGAGAAAATAGGAAAAAAAATACATTAAAGGGTATTAAAATAGTTTAGTTATATTCAAAATCTGTTTTGTCAAGCGTAGTAAGGATTTGAAAAGAATGAGGTAGGAAACCTGGAAAAGGATAAATTATTAATACTTTGCTAAGTCACGAAAACAGAGACATATGATAACTCAACTTTTGAGTGATAAAGAAAATAGGGAGGAAAAATATGTTTTTAATGGAAAAGGATATAAACAAGGTAAATGGGATAACTATAATCATTCAAGAGAATAGCTTAGGCTAAATTTCCAAAATGTTGTTCTAAGAAAAACATCTGGTACAACAGCGTGGTATGTCACTGAGGATATGGAAAGTGGAACCTAACAGAACACATAAACAGATATGTGTTTATGTGAGGTAGAGTTTAGGAGGGTCCATGAGGGCAAGTGCTGACTGGCAACACTACCTCCAGCACTACCTGGCAGCCCCAGGATGGACTAGAAGAGGAAAGCCAACAGGATGAAGCTGCTGCCTCTGAACTCTTCTGCTGATAGCTCATGTGCATGGCAAAACTCTTTATAAATGAATCTGTTCTTCCTACACCAGACTGGACTGTCTCTCTATTGTGAGAAGAAACTCTTTTTTTTTTTTCCATCTTTCTTCCTTCTCCTCAGCTCTTTTCCCACATCTCTACCCTAGACTGTAGTTCTTGAGTGGAAAACAAAAAGGCAATTTGGCAAATTTTATATTTTATTTTGGCTTCGCTGGTGGCTCAGTGGTAAAGAATCCACCTCCCAGTGCAGGACACTTGGGTTTGAACTCTGGGTCAGAAAGATTGTCTGGAGAAGGAAATGGCAATCCACTCCAATATTCTTGCCTGGAAAATCCCATGGACAGAGGAGCCTGACAGGCTACAGTCCATGGGTACACGACTTAGTGACTGAACAGCAACAAATTCTTTATTTTACCTTTTAAAATCTCTGTGTGTCTTGGCTTCCCAGTGGCTGCTTAGTGTTACTCTATTTCAGTGCAGCCTTTCCCTCATGACCCTCCTACAACCTACTGATCCTCAGAGGAGATTATTCTGGTTTAATATTGGAGCATTCCACAGCTACTAGTGTAATCAATTAGATTATGAGTTTGACTTCATTTGTTTTGATGTTAATGTCTTGGAAGTTTGAGCAATCAGCTCTTCAACTACTGTCAGTCATTAATTGTGAAAGAACAGTATTTTGTTCAAGATTCTGCAAACATTTTTCTTCAAGACTGAATTTCAGTTAAACTGTATTTCTTGAATTAAAACTGATCGTGTTTCTAATGCTAAGAAAGTCATCATGGTCTTAAAATAAAAAAGATTAAAAAAGGAAAACATAGAAAAAAATTATAAAGTGAATAGAGAATTTGATGCTGCCATCTGTTGTTTAAAAACAAAATAGCACATGCCTTCAACCTACAATTTCTTTCTTCAACCTACAATTTCTTCAACCTACAATTGCTAAATTTCAAGAAAAAATAGTTTAGGACCAGCTTATCAATCATCAAAAAGAGAAAAACACGGTCCTTTATTCACACTGTATTTCTGAATGTGGATTCAAGTGCATGTGACATTTCTTTTATTAATATATTGTATAACATGTGTTACAGCTTTGAAATTGCTAAAAATATAAATATTATATAAGCATTTAAAAGTTAACAACTATTTTAAAAGATAATTATTTAAATGAAAATGAATTAAAAATGAAAAGCAAAATAGCAGACATAGGAGATAATAAACATTGTTTCAAAAGATAGTAAACCCTAATTTTTTTACAAATGTTAGAGAATGACTTTTTGTTTTGAACAATGAAGATAATCAATTTTGAATGATTATTCAACTATGGCAATACATAAATATATTTTTTTTGATTTGGAAGAATAAAATTTATGTTTTAAATTATTTAGCTTGTTTAGAAACAAAAATTATATAATTCCTCTTTGTTTAAAGAAAATATCAGAAAACTTCAAATACTCAATGTAACTAACATTATAAAAGCAGATAAAAGTAAAAGAATGACTTTATTCATTCACCAAAATATTCATTTTGATATTCTTATATAAAATAATCTTTATAAATATATTTTAATTATTTGGATAATATAAGAAAAATATTTTATGTGATTATATGTTTAATTACTGAAGTTTTTGTTTTTATTTTGCCAGAAGATCTTAAGTACTGATAATAACAAAATCAACATACTAAATAAATGTTGGCATTCCAGAGGAAAAGAGAAAATTAAAATTATACTTGATTGCTGTCTGTGATTATTTATTACTAAAAAATCTTAAGTTTATTTCAGCATGCTGAAAATGAAACAATTCTATAATAGACTCTGTATCTTGGTTAAATAAAAGCAGAATTCCAAAGAAATATGTTTAAACCTTCTATTTTTTTCTTTCATAATCAGCTAATATGTATTAAAAAGCAGAGACATCACTGCCAACAAAGGTGCATATAGTCAAAGCTATGGTTTTTCCAGTAGTCATGTAGGGATGTGAGAGCTAGACCATAAAGAAGGCCAATAACCAAAGAACTGATGCTTTAGAATTGTGGTGCTGGAGAAGACTCTTGAGAGACCTTTGGACAGCATAGCAATCAAACAAGTCAACCCTAAAGGAAATCAACCCTGAATATTCATTAGAAGGACTGATGCTATAGCTGAAGCTGCCATAATTTGGCCACCTGATGTGAAGAGCTGACTTATTAGAAAAGACCCTGCTACTGGGAAAGATTGAGGGCAGGAGGAGAAGGAGGTGATAGAAGATGAGATGGTTGGATGGCATCACAAACTCAATCAGTTCAGTTCAGATGCTCAGTCATGTCCAACTTTTTGCGACCCCATGGACTGCAGCATGCCAGGCTTCCCTGTCCATCACCAACTCCTGGAGCATGTTCAAACTCATGTCCATCAAGTCAGTGATGCCATCCCACCATCTCATCCTTTGGCGTCCCCTCCTTCTCCTGCCTTCAATCTTTCCCAGCATCAGATATTTTCCAATGAGTCCATTCTTCACATCAGGTGGCCAAAGTATCAGAGCTTCAGCTTCAGCAGCAATCCTTCCAGTGAATATTCAGGACTTATTTCCTTTGAGATGGACTGGTTGGATCTCCTTGCAGGCCAAGGGACTCTCAAGAGTCTTCTCCAACACCACAGTTCAAAAGCATCAATTCTTTGGTGCTCAGCTTTCTTTATGGTCCAACTCTCACATCCATACATGACTACTGGAAAAACCATACATGACTACTGGAAAGACCATAGCTTTGACTAGACAGAACAACTCAATAGACATGAGTTTGAGCAAACTCTGGGAGATAGTGAAGGACAGGGAAACCTGGGGTGCTGCAGTTCATGAGATTTCAAAAAACAACAATCTTCTGTGCATATAAGTTATTTTCTACTTCATCTCTGTCATCTTCTTCTTCCTAGTTTGTCTAAAGGATTTGTTGGTGTAATGAATTTGTTAACATACTAATAGATAAAAGGATATCCAGGAAATTTCTAAACAATTTAGGTTTGTGATGTTACAAAACAGTTCTTAGTTTGAGCAACATTTCAAGTTACTTTATGCTATTGTTCACAGAGGTGGCTTAGCATTCCATAGTAGGTAATTTCAAATTTGCTTTAGTCAAAGTCTTTTCTAATGTTACTACATTTACAAGTGAAATTATAAAACTACTTTTTATTTTATTTTTTTAACATAAACTTATTTATTTTAATTGGAGTCAAACTGCTTTACAATATTGTATTGGTTTTGCTATATATTGACATGAATCCACCATGGGTGTACATGTGTTCCCCATCCTGAACCCCCCACCCACCTCCCTCCCCATCCCATCCCTCAGGGTCATCCCAGTGCACCAGTCCCGAGCACCCTGTATCATGCATCGAACCTGGACTGGCGATTCATTTCACACACGATAATAATATACATGTTTCAATGCCATTCTCCCAAATCATCCCACCCTCGGCCTCTCCCACAGAGTCCAAAAGTCTGTTCTATATATCTGTGTCTCTTGCTGTCTCGCATACAGGGTTATCATTACCATCTTTCTAAATTCCATATATATGCGTTAGTATTCTATATTGGTGTTTTTCTTTCTGGCTTACTTCACTCTGTATAATAGGCTCCAGTTTCATCCACCTCATTAGAACTGATTCAAATGTATGCATTTTAATGGCTGAATAATATTTCATTGTATATATGTACCACAGCTTTCTTATCCATTCATCTGCTGATGGACATCTAAGTTGCTATCATGTCCTGGCTATTATAAACAGTGCTGCAATGAACATTGAGGTACACATGTCTCTTTCAATTCTGGTTTCCTCGGTGTTTATGCCCAGCAGTGGGATTGCTGGATCATATGGCAGTTCTATTTCAAGTTTTTTAAGGAATCTCCATACTGCTCTCTATAGTGGCTGTACTAGTCTGTATTCCCACCAACAGCGTAAGAGGGTTCCCTTTTCTCCACACCCTCTCCAGCATTTATTGCTTGTAGACTTTTGGGTAGTAGCCATTTTGACTGGCGTGAAATGGTACCTCATTGTGATTTTGATTTGCATTTCTCTGATAATGAGTGATGTTGAGCATCGTTTCATGTGGAAAAATATACTGTGTTCATGGATCAGAAGAATCAATACAGTGAAAATGAGTATACTACCCAAAGCAATCTATAGATTCAATGCAATCCCTATCAAGCTACCAACGGTATTTTTCACAGAACTAGAACAAACAATTTCACAATTTGTATGGAAATACAGAAAACCTCGAATAGCCAAAGCAATCTTGAGAAAGAAGAATGGAACTGGAGGAATCAACCTGCCTGACTTCAGGCTCTGCTACAAAGCCACAGTCATCAAGACAGTATGATACTGGCACAAAGACAGAAACATAGATCAATGGAGCAAAATAGAAAGCCCAGAGATAAATCCACGCACCTATGGACACCTTATCTTTGACAAAGGAGGCAAGAATATACAATGGAGAAAAGACAATCTCTTTAACAAATAGTTCTGGGAAAACTGGTCAAGCACTTGTAAAAGAATGAAACTAGAACACTTTCTAAATACCATACACAAAAATAAACTCAAAATGGATTAAAGATCCAAATGTAAGACCAGAAATTATAAAACTCCTAGAGGAAAACATAGGCAAAACACTCTCCAACATAAATCACAGCAGTATCCTCTATGACCGACCTCCCAGAATGTTGGAAATAAAAGCAAAAATAAACAAATGGGACCTAATTAAAATTAAAAGCTTTTGCACAACAAAGGAAACTATAAGCAAGGTGAAAAGACAGCCCTCAGAATGGGAGAAAATAATAGCAAATGAAGCAACTGAGAAAAGATTAATCTCAAAAAATATACAAGCAATTCCTGCAGCTCAATTCTAGAAAAATAAATGACCCAATCAAAAAATGGGCCAAAGAAGTAAACAGACATTTCTCCAAAGAAGACATACAGATGGCTAACAAACACATAAAACTACATTTTAGAATTACACTCTTATCTATAGTTATTCTAAGAGTGGAAATAGAAATAGTAAAAAATAAAAAAATCCCATTTATTTCCAGAATGAAGTATTATACTCATCTCTTGACATTACTGATAGCTCACATGAAGTAAGATTTCAAGGTTATTTTCTTCTCTGTGTTTAGCTGTATATGACATTCAATGATAATACTTTCACAATGATGAATTGATTTTGAGTATTTTGAAAATAACCTTACAGATAAGTATATGTTACACAAATGTTTAAACAAGTCCTCAGTCTTACTTAAACAGATATAGGCCCCTAAGGAAGTTCATTGGAAGTAGATGGGGAAACAGTAGAAATAGTGTCAGACTTTATTTTGGGGGGCTCCAAAATCACTGAGGATGGTGATTGCAGCCAGGAAATTAAAAGATGCTTACTCCTTGGAAGGAAAGTTACAACCAACCTAGATAGCATATTGAAAAGCAGAGATATTACTTTGCCAACAAAGGTCTGTCTAGTCAAGGCTATGGTTTTTCCAGTGGTCATGTGTGGATGTGACAGTTGGACTGTGAAGAAAGCTGAGCACTGAAGAGTTGATGCTTTTGAACTGTGGTGTTGGAGAAGACTCTTGAGAGTCTCTTGGACTGCAAGGAGATCCAACCAGTCTATCCTAAAGGAGATCAGTCCTGGGTGTTCATTGGAAGGACTGATGCTGAAGCTGAAACTCCAATACTTTAGCCACCTCATGCAAAGAGTTGACTCATTGGAAAAGATCCTGATGCTGGGAAGGATTGAGGGCAGGAGGAGAAGGGGGTGACAGAAGGTGAGATGGCTGGATGTTATCACCAACTCGACAGACATGAGTTTGAGTAAATTCCGGGAGCTGGTGATGGACAGGGAGGCCTGGCATGCAGTGATTCATAGGGTCACAAAGAGTAGGACACGACTGAGCGACTGAACTGACTGACTGAACTGACTGAACTGAAGGAAGTTGAATGAACAAACTTCTAATTACATCTATGATGGAGTAACAGGGATTGGCTTTATTCCCTTGCTCGATACAACTTTAAAAATTAGAAAAATATATAAAATAATGGCTTTCTGGACCTTGGATATCAAGCAATAGTGATCACTGATACATGAAAAACAAAGGCAGTGAGGCTTTTGGTTGCCTGATATTACAAGCTAGAGAAAGAGTCCAGCCATGGCACAGGGGAGTGAAGGTTCTCTTTAAGTTCAATGAGTCAGATTGGGAGACTGGAGAAATAAAGGTGGTGAGAGCTTGCAGGGCAGAGTACTGAGAGAAAGACCTGCAGAAAGAGTTCTCCAGAGGGCCATCCTTAATTTGAGTACTGTTGAGCATATTCATCTGAAGCAACAATCTGAAGCCAGGGGGGAAACCATGCAGAACAGTTAGAAGAAACAAACTCTACATCACACAGGGCCAGGGTAAGTGCATGTTCCTAATACACAAAGTGGAAAACCACATTACTTCATTAGGCATCAGAGTACGAGGAATGCTCTTGTCTCAGCAGTCAAACAAAATTAGTCCTTAACTAAAGCTTCTCTCCAAATATCAAGTTGTTAACACCCGTAGGATCACAGAAAAATCAAGAGAATTCCAGAAAAACATCTATTTCTGCTTTATTGACTACACCAAATCCTTTGACTGTGTGGATCACAACAAACTGAAAAATTCTTCAAGAGATGGGAATGCCAGACCACCTTACCTGCCTCCTCAGAAATCTGTAGGCAGGTCAAGAAACAATCATTAGAACTGGACAGGGAACAACAGACTGATTCTAAATTGGAAAAGGAGCATGTCAAGGCTGTATATTATCATCCTGCTTATTTAACTTCTATGCATAGTACATCATGTGAAATGTTGGATTGGATGAAACATAAGCTGGAGTCAAGATTGCTGGAAGAAATATCAATAACCTCAGATATGCAGATGATACTGCCCTAATGGCAGAAAGTGAAGAAGAACTAAAGAGCCTCTTGATGAAAGTGAAAGAGGAGAGTGAAAAAGTTGGCTTAAAACTTAACATTCAGAAAACTAAGATTAAGACATCTGGTCCCATAGATGGGGAAACAGGAGAAACAGTGACACTTTTTTTTTGGGGGGGGGGGGCGCCAAAACCACTGCAGATGGTGACAACAGCCATGAAATTAAAAGACGCTTGCTCTTTGGAATAAAAGTTATGACCAACCTAGACAGCATATTAAAAAAACAGAGACATTACTTTGCCAACAAATGTCCATCTGGTCAAAGCTATGGTTGTTCCAGTAGTTGTGTACAGATGTGAGATTTGAACCATAAAGAAAGCTAAGTGCTGAAGAATTGATGCTTTTGAACTGTGGTGTTGGAGAAGACTCTTGAGAATCCCTTGGATTGCAAGGAGATTCAACCAGTCCATCCTAAGGGAAATCAATCCTTAATATTTATTGGAAGTACTCATGCTGAAGCTGGAACTGCAATACTTTGGCCACCTGATGTGAAGAACTGACTCATTGGAAAAGACCCGGATGCGGGGAATGACTAAAGACAGGGGGAGAAGGGGACAACAGAAGATGAAATGGTTTGATGGCATCACTGACTCGATGGACATGAGTTTGAGTGTGCTCCAGGAGTTGGTGATGGACAGGGAAGCCTGGCCTGCTGCAGTCCATGGGATCACAAAGGGTCAGACACGACTCAGTAACTGAACTGATTCTTATTATTTCTAATGCAACTAATTTGTTATACTAGCACCTAAATCATGTATCTGCTACTTTATTTTTTAAATCATAGAGGACTTAGCTTACACACATAAAGTTTAGGTATATTTAAACATTACATGTAATGCCTAGAGAAAAAAAATTGGAAAAAGCAGGCCGAGTGTTAACAGCATAGAAAATGAGAATGATCAGAAGGTTTAAATGTAACCCAGGGTTCTTTCAAATAAGCATTCATTCGACATGTTACATTTAGAAACATTAGGTCTTAGTTCCAATACTATTGTGACACATTTACAAAGCAGCATTTGACTTTGAATACATGAAGACTTAGCAATAAAATCTGTCAGGATTTTTACAAAACCTTCCATTTTTCCTTCAAATAGTTCCCTAAAAGTTACACCTGTGTGTTTTTATAAAAATTAAACATTTCTCTCCTTTTTATCTCAAAATTAATGATAGCAACTCTCTCTCTCTTAAAGTATGTGTCATTTTAATGTTCTGTATTAGACACTCTTCAAAAGCAAACCAGTTTGTGGAGAGAATGATCAAAATTATTGGATGCTGATTACCCGATTTTTTTAAATACTAAAAAAAAAACAAACATGTCATTTTCCATTGCACATTACTGAACTTGAACTGAACAAAAGAGACTCAACCTTAATCATTTTCTCCTCCTTTTCCCGTAATCATATGCTGACTGATGATAAATTTATCCATGTTTTTCAAGTTTGAGGGATGGAGGTTTGAAAATTCTAAGATGTTCAAGTCACCATACAAAGTTTTCATAATATAGGTTGATTTCTGACTAACACTGAATATTATGCCATCAACTTCCTGCAGCTACAATTGCTTTTCCACCTTTACTGTAAAACATTGTACAGTTTTCTAGTTTTACAGATAAACTTTAATTATAAGTATGTTCTACATGAATTAATTTTCAGTAGTTTGATCATTTTTTCTTTCCTATGATCCAGTGCAACTCCTGGATTCTTTTCTATACAAGTTTCTGTGGATTATTTAATAGAAAAAAATATTTTCTTTCAACTAACATGTCCAATTTAAAAATGAGTCATTGTGTTCACTCAAGGATGTATCTCTCAAATGGATGGTTTAATTGTCCTATAAGGCTGGATATTTTGCTTAATAATATACAAAGATAGAAGTAAAACATATTATTAATAGCTTTAATATTTATTGAATATTTTCTAGAAGAAAAGTCTTTTGCTAAGTCCTAAGTTATTTCATTTATACTTCACTACAATACTAGGAAGCAAGAACCACTGGGATTCCCAGTTTACAGATGAGGCAACTGAGGATGCCAAAGTGAGCATAACTTGGATACAGATACTTTACTTATACTGCTCCTGAAGACCCAGACACCTTTATCTTTCAAGAAATTCAGCGACCTAAATGAAAAAAAGTCTTCATGATATTCAGTTTCAAGTTGAAATATATGTCTATCTCTGTGCTAACAGAACCATAGAATATCTAAGAGTGTCATACTGGGAGTTGAATACACAGTTTTTGCTCTGGTTGGGGGCTGTGGAGCTTATATCTCAATGGATAGACAACCTGGCAATAAATAAGTAGAGCCTATAACATCAGAAAGTGATAGAGCAGTAAAAAAGATGAATAAAAGCAGTATATACCTTTATATATGTCGTTTACATATACAATTAACATGTCATTTAAGGAGGACCAATCTTTTTGAGCACTTGCATTGTATTTTGAGTTTTCTACATAGAGTTGTGAACTTTCCCAAAATGGAAAATAGAAAACTTACTTTCATAGCCATCTTTCATCTAGGATTCAGGCAGTATCTTGGATTCTGTAAATAATATTCACTAACATAGATTTTAATATGGAATTGAACATCTTGAAGATATTTTTTTTCATTCAGTACACTGAGTTTCTTGATAGATGTACACAGTCCAGGAGAATAGTACTGGCCATTTCCAGTATTTATTTTCCCCAAAATATTGATGTAAATGGGGTCCCAGCATCATTGGTAGGAGTTTTGGTGCTGGTGTAATATGTGTTACATAATATATTATAATACATTTATCTCTTCTTAAATTGCCTATAGTGAATTCTACTATTTGCAACAAAGGACTATGACTGATACACATGGACAGAGAGATTGTCATATTGATTGAAGTAAGTCAGACAAAGAAAAATGTCATATGATATCACTTTATATGGGTAAACTAAAAAAAGGGAGTGGGGTATAAATGAACCTATTTACAAAACAAAAATAGAATCACAGGTGTAGAAAACAAACTTGTGGTTACCAGGGAGTAAAGAGGGGGAGGGATAAATTGGGAGATAAGGATTCACATATACACACAGCTATATATAAAATAGGTAACTAATAAGAATCTACTGTTAGCACAGGAAACTCTACTCAATACTCTGTAACAGCCTATATGGAAAAAGAATCTAAAAACAGAGTGAATATATATATATATCTGCATATATATATATATGCATAACTGATTCACTTTGCTGTACATCTAAAATTGACACAATATTGTAAATCAACCATACTTACATAAAAAAAATTTTTTTTAAATGTTTAAGGTGATATTTGTCAGAAAGCATACAAATTTAAGGGAGAAAAGCACACAGAGATGAAACCAGAAGAAAAAGTAAATAAGAAGTCCTGAAATAGGATTAGCTTGCTGTGTTTTTGTAGCAGGAAGATCATCAATATGGCTAACAGAAGTGAGCCAGATGGAGAATTATAGGCAGTGAGATCAGGCAGAGAGTCATGAAGTGATTTGAATATTATGACAAAAAATTCAGATTTTATAATGACTGTGATAGGAAGTAACTGTGTAGTTTTAAGTAGTAGTTTTATAATATGACCTACAATTAAAAAATTCACACTGACAGCTGTGCAGTACTTATAATAGAGAAACCAGAATAGAATTGAGATACACAAAGGTCTAGGAGAGAGAAAAGTGACTTACACTAAGCTGGAAATAGTGGAGGTCATAGGAATAGGTTTGATTATAAATATACGTTGAAAATGGAAGCTATCACTTGTTTTTATATTAGATGTACATTTTGAGAGAAAGCAGTTGGGTGAATTATGATTACTTACTATGAGTAAAGCAGCTAGAGAACATATATTTAGTTTTATTTTGTTAATATGGGGATAGAGAAATCAAAAGTTCAGTTTTGAAATTACCCATTAGACATATAAATGAGGATTTATAGAAAAGTTAGTCAATTATCTATGGCTGTGGGGAGTTTAGAGGGCAAATATTGAATTAGAGACATAAATGTCTCTAAATGTCAGAGTCAACTGGACATAGAGTAAAAATCTTTAAATAGATGACCTCTAAGTACTAAATAGAGATAGGGAATGCAAGAGGCCCATGTATTGTACTAAGCTAGGGGACATTCTAACCTCAGATGTTGGGTGTAGGAGGAGTAAGAAAAAAAACTGAGAAAACTGCCCAATGAGATGAGATAAAAAAGCAAGACAGTCATATTCTCCATATTCCAAGTGAAGATAGTGTTTCTAGAAAGATGGCATCACCAACCATGTGAAATGTTGCTAATTCAAATGGTGATAATGATGAGGTCCAGCACATACACATGTTTGTCCTAATGTTTTGCCCTGCACGGATTTTGATTTCTTGTTATTTTCATGATACCAGGTATTTATCAGAGCTCTAAACATTCCATATAGTAGGCAGAAGGAAGAGGCATATAAAATGCAAGTGTATTTCTTTCCTTTAGTGATACTTTCTGGCAGTTGGGTGCACAATTTCTGCTTGCAACCACTGAACTTAGCCACAAGGCCATGACTGACTACAGGGAAAATGAGGACATGTAGCCTTCATTCTGGGTGATACAGATAAAAATAAGGGGTTCTATTGGTATGGGAAAGAGGGAAATAAATATTTGCAGATGTTGCATTTCAAGTTCCCTGGGAAGCAGAATCTGAGATAGAGATTATTTCTAAGGAAGTTTATTAGAGAGTGTTCTCGGGATCGACAGCTGATGAAAGGTTGGGGAAGAGAATACCTATGGGAGACATTGAACTGCTCCACAGTCCCAACAAAGATCTAAGCCAATCCCATTCAGAGTTGTCCATTGTTGGAAGTGGGCAGGGGCAGTCAGTCTTCATATTTCAACTTTGGTCATTTACTGCAGACTGCAGACTGTTGCTGAAAGATATGTTGGGCAAGACAATTCTCTTCAGCTGAGAAAATTTCCAAAGAGAAGTGACAATTGAGGGCTCTCTGCCAGCACTTGGGGAAAAAAATCTTCATTTCTGTAAAGGGACCTTGTAGTATCTATCATTGAAGACTGCTAGAAGTATGTTTACTGTGGAGGATAAAGTAGGAAATAGAAAACACATTTGCCTCATTTGCCAAATGAGGACCTTACCTTCTAGTTACATTCCAAAGAACTCAAACACAAGGTTGGAAGAACTAAGTATTTAAAGAAAAATACAAACAGGGGTGGGTTTCAGAGGGTACAGTTTATCCACTCATTTACAATTCTTATTAAGCACTTACTGTATGTTAGATTCAATGCTAGACAACATGATAAAACAAATGAATGTGAGGGTGTGTTCCTTTGCCATCATGACATTTAGTGACTCATTTGGAAGAATGATTGAAAATAAGTAAATAAGTGAAATAGTAGCTAATTTTGATATATGATAGAAAGACAATATTAATAAACAGTTAACAAATGACTAATTATGAAATATGTATTTGAAAGAGATGCTCATAGGAAAGAAGGAACTATATAAACGAGAATCAGTGGTGAGAAGGAAGCAGCCTCAGGAAGAATGAGGGCACAGATTTCTAGGGGGGTCCATTCTCTGACAGAGTGACAAGTTTGAGAACTACAAGAACATCTGCTTGACTGGGACACAGTAAGCAAAAAAGAGTTGTGTGAGATGAGATTAGTAGTAAGATTACTCAGTGCCTGAGAATCTGGGTTATTTTCTAGGCACAATGGAAGACAAGACTTAACACCAGTGAAAGTACATGTGATCAGAGTAATATGGTACATAAATTATCTCTGGGTGTAGTTGAGAAACTGATACTTAGAGATTAAAAAGACTTCAGAAAACTTGACATTATTTTGGAGAACTGCTTTCAACAATTATTTAATAAATACATAAATGTTCCACACTCTAGAAATATGGTGATGAGAAAACAGACAAAATATCTTGCTTAATGAAGCTTAATTTTTTATAAAGCGATTCTCTTTCTATGCCTATCACTTCTCTATGCACAAACACAAATTTATAAAACTGAATGTATGAAAAGTAATTTCTGAATAACTCTTATAGCTCTTCATATATTTATTTTTGCTTTTAAAAAATACCATTCTTTTACCTTGTATTAGAATTATTTGTGATACATACACACGCTATCTGTATGCATACTACCTTTTATATATATATTCTATATGCTATACATGTATATTATGTATGTATGTGTGTATATGATGCATGTGGGTTCCAGATGGCACAGTGGTAAAGAATCCACCTGACAATGCAAGAGGTGCAGGAGATGTAGGTTTGACCCCTGGCTGGGGAAGATCCCCTGGGTAAGAAATGGCAACCCACCCCAGTATTCTTGCCTGGGAAATCCCATGGACAGAGGAGGCTGGCAGGCTACAGTCTATGGGGTTGCAAAGAGTTGGACATGACTGAGCGACTGAACATGGGCATGAGAGCAGCTGAGCATGAACACAATTATGTATGTATACACATTTATATCTTAAGTATGTATAGTATATATATTATATATGTATATAGACTACTATATAGTGTTATATATAATATGCCCATGCTAAATTATGCAGTAATACATAGAGTTTTCATGTTTGTTAACTATTTGAATAAAAGTAGTAACTTTAATAGTTTGTAGTGTAATCTCAATTTTGTCATGCCCCATACTATATAACATACCACAGGATATTCACTGTTGAATTCACAAACTTGTGTTCATATGTTTCTATAAAAATAATTTTATATTTTAATTTTAATAAATAATTATTTTAAATATCATCTTTTCCTGTTTTATGTGAAAATATACCTAAATAAGCATTTCTTATTTTTATATATAAGTCAAAAGTTAGTGTCAAGGCAAAAATATTTTTGCTTACCTATGACTAATTATTATTTAACTCATTCTACTTGTGATAGATATGTCAGGGGAGTGTGTAATTTCCTCGATTCTGTCTCATCACAACAAAAATTTGAAGCAATGGACGTTAAAGCACTCAGCATGTCACAGCTCTCAGACCATGTTATAGCTCTTGGACAGATAGTGTTACAGCTCCATGTTACAGCTCAGTTTTATTTAGAAAATAAAAGGAAAATACATCATTGAGGCGTGAACGCATGCTGACTCAAAAGACACAAAGAGAAGAGAGAGAGAGCGTGCATGTACGTGTGCACTCATGTGAGAGGGAGAGAAAGAGACCCCCCAGCCTTTTGGCTCCTCTTTTTATGTTTTTCCTCCCCCTGGGCCTGCCCTATATAAATTGGGCTAGCCAGGAGTGCTATTTGTTCTACCTGAGGTCCTCACTCCAGTCCTCGGACCTTCCTTTGTTCTATTTTTGTGGGCTTTTCCCTTCCTTGTCTTTTGGCCACCGCCATTTTGGACCCCTTTGTCCTATTCTAACTACCTAACATATATTTATAAAACAATTTAGAAGTTTTCTACATTGACTCTGAATAGGATAGCTTAGTGGAAAATAGAACTGAATGTAATGCTCTTTTATATGTTGTATTTTCACAAAATCTGTGATAGAATTTTGGATTATTTCATGTGAGAGATTTATGATACTTTGCTATGATTCTGTTAGGGGAAGCACACTGATTGAAACCGTCCACCCTGGCCAGGCACCATAGTAACCATTTGCATGAGTTGTTTTATGACAGGAGATCCTGATAAGGAATACGGAACTAATAAGCCACCACCAACCGGAAGAGTTCGGGAAAGGTCAAAAGGAAACACCGAGTGTCCACTTCCCAGAATCCCTCTTGCTAGCATCCATCTTGACTGAGCGATGCGTGTGCCACCAGGAAAGACTCTGAATTAGAATGATTGGCCAAAGACTACCTGGAAACGAATCCCATCACCATAAAACCCAAGACTGCAAGCCACGCGGCAGAGCAGTTCTCCTGGGTTCCCTGACCTACTGCTCTCCACCCGGGTGCCCTTTCCCAATAAAATCTCTTGCTTTGTCAACATGTGTCTCCTCGGACAATTCATTTCCGAGTGTTAGACAAGAACCCAGTTTCGGGCCCTGGAAGGGGTCCCCCTTCCTGCAACAATTCTACCCATTTCATAAGAGTAGGGTAACTATTGGAATGCTTACATAATTAAAGAAAAAAGAACACCATTTTTTTTCCAAAAGTTATAATTTTTGTATATGCAGCATGCAAATATTTGAAGCATAAATGGATTTTAAATTTTAAAAAGAATATTGTTCTAGTCAGGGTTTATATTTTTTGTTTGTTTTTTCTTAAATAGACTGTGTGTGTGAAAAGCAGAACATTGAAAACTCACTGGAATTTAGCTACACTTCCATCCACATGCCTCTAAACTTTTAAATGTGTTTTAGACAGAGATCTGAATGTACTATAACCTGGAGACTGTTTTTCAATCGTAAACCATGCATTTAGTTGGGGAGTCTGAGCTGATCAGGGAGAGAAAAATCTTTAAGGGAGCAAAATACACATCAAACTGATGTCAAAGCTTCCACTCCTTTGAGCTACAAAAAGGAACACCATGAACTGATCACTAATCATGTGCACTACTAAGTCTATGGGATTCAAAAGACTGTTGGGATCCAACAGTGCACATGGCCCTTCCCACTGGCTAGCAGAGGAAAATCTTTTTACTCAACAGGAGAAATGTGACACATGCTGAAACAAAAGCAGAAGCTAAGAGTAAAGAGATTTAGCTGACTGAAACTTTTCTAGACTCTAGAAAAATTCTGTCAGAGGCAAACTCTCAAGAACTCATTTTCCATCCACTCCCTAGAGCTGTATAAGAAACTATAGAGAACACGTTAGCAAAGAATTAGAGCAGATTTTATCAGCAAGCGGTGGCTGATTATGAAATGCTCTTAGTAATGTAACCCAGGCCTGCAGCAATGGCGTTAATCAAAAAGCTAGAGCAGGTTACCCTAGCTTTCACCACTTTTTTGTTTTGTTTCCTAGATCTGATAGAATTAAGTCTAAATCTTAATACATAAGATTTATATATATTGATATATTATGCCTGTTTTCAATACTGACTTAAATGTTATTAATTACCAAAGTATAATGCCGTCAAGTTTTTTGAGAAAACTCTTAGACTTCTATTAGTCAGAACACTTCCATTACAGTGGCTAAATCTCCAGGTTGGATAACGCTTCTTAGTAACAGCCTTAGGATCACATCAGCATTGAAAGGACAGGAGCAGGCTGGGGGTCAGTGCCTTCAGGCATCTTAGTTTCTCTTTCTCTGGGCTTCTGTTGCTAGGCACTTACAGAGAATAAAGGCTGGGCTATTGTTTAAGGGTGGGTTTCCCCCTTTCCCTCCTAAGCTCCTGTTTCTCTGGTTCTGAAATAAGTGACTATTTGGAAACAGACTACAAAGAGGCCAACAGAAATTTCCACACATTACCATCTAGTTAATATCCCTGGGCAAAGAATTTCAAGGTAAGAGCTATCAAGGAGTTTTTCTAAATTTGCATTCTACTTGAAGGAAATTTTTTTAAACAGAAGTTTGATATTGTTAACTCTAATAAAATTATAGGTTTATTTTGAGTATTAACAGTATTAGTATTTTGTTGAACACACAATAGATTTATTTTTAAGGCATTGATTTTCCTTTAAAATGTGTGGCACTTTTAATTCAGCAGGAAATTGAAAAAATCTTTTTGGCAGAATTTAACAATACAGACTGAAGGAAAGCATTTATGGTGAAAACTGTTATCATGCTATTATTGCCTAAGGCACAATTATTTAACTTTCTTTAGTTGATAAACTAAATCAATGGACTTTGTACTGTGAAGCTGTTAATATTTTGGGAAAAGACTGCTGCTGCCTTAATTTTACAGATATTCTGATTGCTCTGGACACAGAAATCATGAAGGACATTTTGTCCATTTGCAAATTTGACTGCTTTCTTTCCTTTTGAAACCAAGCTCCATGTTAACTATTTCAACCAGTTTTCTAATATAACAGGAACTGGCCTCTGTGTGTCAACAAAAATGAAGAATCTAGCATAATACATGATATCAGGATAACCTGGGAAGAGGGCAAAGCCTCAAAGTTAAAGTATTACTGCAATTATCAGGAGAGGTTATGTGTTTGTCTGTCTAAGGCCATAAGGGGAAACAGAAAAATGTATAAATATGTCCAACAAAACATTTAAAAAGAGATGAACCACACAGAAGGATTTCTGGTGTTTTGAGTAAGAAAAATCCTTCCTTGAAGATCAAAGAAATTCAAGAATAGATGGGTCCAAGTCTTACTTTGTCAAGAGTATAGAAAATATAATGGAAGTTAAGCATTGTTGTTGGTGGTCAGTACCTAAGTCTTGTCCAACTCTTGGGAACCCTATAGACTGCTGCATGCCATGCTCCTCTGTCCTCCACTGTCTCCTGGAGTGTGCTCAAGTTCATGTCCATTGAGTCAGTGATGCTATCTAACCATCTTATCCTCTGCCACCTCTTTCTCCTTTCCCAGCATCAGGGTCTATTTTAATGAATCAGCTCTTCAATCAGGTGGCCAAAGTACTGGAGCTTCAGCTTCAGCATCAGTCCTTTTGATTAATACTCAGGGTGGAAAAAAAAAAAAAAAAACCTCAGGGTGATTTCCTTTAGGATTGATTAGTTTGATCTTGCAGTCCAAGGCACTCTTAAGAGTCTTCTCCAGCACCATAATTCTAAAGCTTCAATTCTTCGGTGCTCAGCGTTCTTTATGGGCCAACTCTCACATCCGTGCGTGACTACTGGAAAAGCCAAGCTTTGACTATATGGACATTTGTCAGCAAAGTAATGTCTCTGCTTTTTAATATGTTGTCTAGGTTTGTCATAACTTTCTTTCCCAGGAGCAAGCATCTTTTGATTTCATGGCTGCAGTTACAGACCACAGTGATTTTAGAGTTCAAGAAAATAAAATCTGCCACTGTTTCCATTTTATCCCCATCTATTTGCCATGAAGTGATGGGACCAGATGTCATGATCTTAGTTTTTTGAATGTTGAGTTTTAAGCCAGCTTTTCCACTCTCCTTTTCACCTTCATCAAGAGGTTCTATAGTTCCTCTTTACATTCTGCCATAAAGGTGGTGTCATCTGCATATCTGAGGTTTCTGGTGTTTCTTCTGGCAATCTTGATTCCAGCTTGTGCTTCATCCAGCCTGGCATTTCACATGATGTACTCTGCATATAACTTAAATCACCAGGGTGACAATATGCAGCCTTGACATAATGCTTTCTCAATTTGGAACCAGTCTATTGCTCCATGTCTGATTATAGCTGTTGCTTCTTGACCTGCATACAGGTTTCTCAAGAGGAAGTTAAAGTGATCTGTTTATTCCCATCTCTTTAAGAATTTTCCAGTTTCCAATTTTTGTTTGACTGGAAAATTTGTTCCAGTTAAATTTCCCAGTTTGACTGTTGATCCAAACAGTCAAAGGCTTTAGTGTAGTCAAAGAAGCAGATGTAGATGTTCTTCTGCAATTCTCTTATTTTCTCCATGATCCAGTGAATGTTGACAATTTGATATCTGGTTCCTCTGCCTTTTCTAAATCCAGGTTGTACATCTGGAAGTTCTCAGTTCACATACTGCTGAAGCCTAGCTTGAAGGAGTTTGAGCATTACATTGCTAGCATGTGAAATGAACACAATTGTACTGTGATTTGAACATTCTTTGGCATTGCCTTTTTTCAGGATTGAAATGAAAACTGACCTTTTCCTAGTCCTGTGGACACTACTGCTGAGTTCTCCAAATTTGCTGCTGTGTTGAGTGAAGCACTTTCACAGCAACAACTTTTAGGATTTGAAATAGCTCAGCTGGAATTCCATCTCCTCCATTAGCTTTGTTTGCAGCAATGCTTCCTAAGGCCCACTTGACTTCACACTCCATGACGTCTGGCTCTAGGGGAGTGACTGCACCATCATGGTTATCTGGGTCATTAAGACTTTTTTTTGTATAGTTCATCTCTGTGTTCTTGTAATCTCTTCACTTCTTTTACTTCTGTTGGATCATTGCCATTCTGTCCTTTATTTCCAGTTTTCTTGAGGAGATCTCTTGTCTTTCCCAATATTTTTTTCCCTCTATTCTCTGCTTTGTTCACTTAAGAAGGCTTTCTTATCTCTCCTTGCTATTCTCTGGAACTCTTCATTCAGTTGAGTATATCATTCCCTTTTCTCCTTTGCCTTTCACTTCTCTTTTTCTGTTAGCTATTTGTAAGACCTCCTCAGAAAACTACTTTGCCTTCTTGCATTTCTTTTTATTTGGAATGATTTTGGTCACAGCCTTCTGCACAATGTTGCAAACCTCCATCCATAGTTCTTCAGGCACTCTGTCCACCAGATCTTATCCCTGAATCTATTCACCTCCCCCTCCCCCAATCTATAACCATAAGGGATTTGATTTGGGTCATACCTGAATGGCATAGATGTTTTCCCTACTTTCTTCAATTTAAGCCTGAATTTTTCAGTAAGGAGCTCATAATCTGAGCCACAGTCATCTCCAGGTCTTGTTTTTGCTCACTGTATAGAGCTTCTCCATTTTTGCCTGTTAAGAACATAATCAATCTGATTTAGGTATTGACCATCTGGCCATGTCCATGTGTAGAGCGGACTCTTGGTTTGTTGGAAAAGGGTGTTTCTATGACCAGTGTGTTCTCTTGACAAAACTCTGTTAGCCTTTGCCCTGCTTCATTCTGTACTCCAAGGCCAACCTTGCCTGTTACTCCAGTTATCTCTTGACTTTCTACTTTTGCACTCCAGACCCCTAGGGTGAAAGGGGCATCTATTTTTTGGTGTTAGTTCTAGAAGGTCTTGTAGGTTTTCATAGAACAGTTCAGCTATTCAACTTCAGCTTCTTCAGTTGGGGCACAGACTTGGATTACCGTGACGTTGTATGGTTTGCTTTGGAAACAAACCAAGATCATTCTGTTGTTTCTGAGATTGAACCCAAAGACTGCGTTTTGGACTGTTTTCTTGTCTATGAGGGCTACTTCATTCCTTTTAGGTGATTATTGCCCACAGTAATAGATATAATGACCATCTAAGTTAAATTCGCCCATTCCTGTCCATTTTATTTCACTGATTTCTAAAATGTCAGTGTTCATTTTTGCCATGTCCTGCTTGACCATGTCCAATTTACCTTATTTCTTGGACCTACCATGCCAGGTTCTTATGCAATATTGTTCTTCATAGCCCTGGACTTTTCTTTCACCACCAGAAAATATAATGGAAATTAAGCACTGCGTTGATCAAGTATAACTCTGGTTTCTTGATATAGTAACATCTCAACTTTGACCAACATATTACTTTACATTGTATAAAAAGTCTCATGTACACTGACCCATGTAATCATCAGAAGGAGACTATAGAGGAGATAACAGAAGCTTGGCAGGATTGAGGGACATGTCTAAGATCATACCAGCAGTCCAGCACAGAGCATGGATGAGAAAGATCTCAGGTTCAAACCTGAGACCTTTTGCCATGCTGCCTTCTTTCCACACTGCACTGTCTATTCTTGTAAAAGAAATAGATAAAGATTTGGAGAGAAAGGGTTCATGATAATATGAGAAAAATTATGTGCTTTATGGGGTAGCTGTATTTGGAAAAGAGATTTATTTACTGAGATTCAGGAGCAGAAGTGCTGATAAATTTAAGGGAAGGCCATTTGTTGGCTGCTTCAATGTAAATCCAGAGAGGTCCTTTGCCTACAGTCATAGGGATGTTTTGAATGGATAATTCCCTTTTCTATTTCTTCAGTTTAACTAACAATACACAGATCTGCATACTCTATGCTAAGCAATGAACTGTAACTGTCAATGGAGGCAATTTCTTAATTTTACTGGCATGTAGGCTAATATCTAGTTAAGGTTTAAATTACAATCTGGCAAATACATACTTCAATATTCCATTTGTGAAGTTGAAGCAAATGCATTTGCAACATATTTCTTAAATATAGGAATTGCTTATTCTAAGATATTGAAGGACCCAAGGTAATGTGACTGTTTTCTAGTTATCACATATAAAAATCTTCAAAACTTGGGAGTTACTTACTGTTAGATACACTTGTTTTGTTAAAATGATTTCTTTTAACTATAAAAGAAATGAAATGAAAGTATTTTCATTTTGTGTAAATGCTTATGTGTGTATGAATGAGTTATATGCCTTTTTAAAATAAAAGATTGAGACAGAAATGTTAAAGTTGTTTTATGTTTCTTAGAGTTGCCCATGGTGAATGTAAGATGTCTTAGTCTACTCAGTACTGTTATCACTACTCTGATAGTGGTTCTACTAGCATTGATTTATATTTTTATCCAGTCAAATACTATATACCTTCTGCAATCCATTGTATTTTTGTGAGTAATACACTGAATCCATTTCTGCAGGTCTTGTTTTCAACTTACAGTTTTGCTTTTGGGAACATAACAGTAATGATACTACTAATGAAGGAGTTGAGTATAATAAGTTATGCATCACAACTGCTGAGAATCCTTCAGATGAATGCAAAGTCCTTTGTGAGCTATTTTTGTTCTGATTATAATACTGTTTACAACATCTGGTCATTCCTTAATTTATTACTAATGAGAGTTTGTTAGCAGCTGGGATCATGCTAAATTTAAGCTAAGCTTATTTAAATTAAGGTATTAAACCATTTTCCTGCTGCTTAAGAAAAGTAAACTTCTTAGGAAAATTACTTTCATATTTTGTCTCTGTGTGTTACAATCAAGTCCCTGCAGAACGACCATATTTCTTTTAGTTAATTCCTCTAAGATGTGACAAAATTATTGGCTTCTTATTTTTCTATTTTAGGGAAATTTTGTCGTGGTAAAAAAAATGAATTGTTTGATTGTTAGTCAACTACTTATCACCACTTATTACTAAGTCTGTGTGTGTGTGTGCACATGCGTGCATATGTTTCATGGTTAGTCAGTTGGAAAGAGCACTTAGCATTTTTCCCAGTATTAAAATTAGACAAGATCATCTAAGCTCTGTAAAATTTACTAAGATATTTTTAAGAGAATGTGTATGAAGACAGATTAGGTATAAAAAGACCATTGATTTCATTTTACAAAATCTGAATTTTAGTCCTGATTCTAACAGCAGAATTCACTGAATGTCCTACTGTATTTTTTTCTTTCATTTCATATTCTAGTCATGTTATAGCCAAACATTCCAGGAAACAAACTCACTCAGAAGAACAGCATGGCTAGTGGAGTGCAGTTTATTATACCAGTGGGTCTGAGGCAGAGTCTCCTCTTTAGCCAGGGACTTTGACTGACTTTTGCGAAAACCTTATATACCTTAAGTGTACTGCTCAAGCCCACATCACCAAATTCCTTAAATCTAGCCTGGAAAATGTTAAAGGGAGATATAATCAGGTTAATTGTCACCCTTATATGCAGAGTATGTCATGAGAAACCCTGGGCTGGAAGAAGCACAAGCTGGTATCAAGATTGCCAGGAGAAATATCAATATGCAGATGACACCACCCTTATGTCAGAAGGTGAAGAGGAACTAAAAAGCCTCTTGATGAAAGTGAAAGAGGAGAGTCAAAAAGTTGGCTTAAAGCTCAACATTCAGAAAACTAAGATCATGGCATCTGATCCCATCACTTCATGGGAAATAGATGGGTAAACAGTAGAAGCAGTGTCAGACTTTATTTTGGGGGTCTCCCAAATCACTGCAGATGGTGATTGCAGCCATGAAACTAAAAGACACTTACTCCTTGAGAGGAAAGTTATGACCAACCTAGATAGCATATTAAAAAGCAGAGACATTACTTTGCCAACAAAGGTCCATCTAGTCGAGGCTATGGTTTTTCCAGTGGTCATGTATGGATATGAGCGTTGGACTGTGAAGAAAGCTGAGTGCCAAAAAATTGATGCTTTTGAACTGTGGTGTTGGAGAAGACTCTTGAGAGTTCCTTGGACTGCAAGGAGATCCAACCAGTCCATCCTAAAGGAGATCAATCCTGGGTGTTCATTGGAAGGACTGATGCTGAAGCTGAAACTCCAATACTTTGGCCACCTCATGCGAAGAGTTGACTCATTGGAAAAGACCCTGATGCTGGAAGGGATTGGGGGCAGGAGGAGAAGGGGACGACAGAGGATGAGATGGCTGGATGGCATCACTGACTTAATGGATGTGAGTTTGGGTGAACTCCGGGAGTTGGTGATGGACAGGGAGGCCTGGCATGCTCTGGTTCATGAGGTCGCAAAGAGTTGGACAAGACTGAGCCACTGAACTGAACTGAAATACTCTTGTATCAGAATACACTTATAAGGGACTTCCCAAGTGGCTCACTGGTAAAGAATCTGCCTGCCAATGCAAGGAGACACTGTTTGAGCCTGGGTTGGGACGATCCCCTAGAGGAGGAAATGGCAATCCACTCCAGTATTCTTGCCTGGAGAATACCATGGAGAGGAGCCTGGCGGGTTACAGTCCGTAGCATCACAGAGAGTCAGACGACTGAGCATGCACACATGAATACTCTTGTACAGGACCTTTTGTGGACATATTTTCATTTATTTTGGATAAATATCTCCATGTAAAATTTATTTGACAAGGGTGAGATACATATTTAAACTTTATAACTGTCACATAGTTCTCCAAAGTGATAGCACCATTGTGCATTTCTACAGGAAATACATGAGAGTTCTGATTGCTTTACTACCTTCCAACATTGGGTGTTGTAAGTCTTTTTAAATTCTAGTTCTAATGGTAATGAAATGGTATTTCATTATATTTTTGTTTTGCTTTACTCTGATAACTATACATTCTGGGCAGCTTTTCATGCATACATTGGCCACTTTTACATAGTTTTTGTTATATGTCTATTTAAGGCTTTTGCCAATTTATTAATTGTATTGTCTTTTTATTATTTATTTACAGGAATACATTTTATAATCTGGATAGGTAACTTTTTCAAATATCTGAATTTCTATAATTTTTCTCCAATGTGAGGCTTGCTTTTCATTTAAGAAAACTATCTTTTGATGAGCTGAAGGTTTTACTTCTGAAGGGATTCGATGGATCAATTTTTTATGGCGCATGCGTTCTGTTTCCTATCCAAGAAATCTTCCTCTGCACCAAGATCATGAAGATATTCTCTTACATTTGTTTTTTGAAGGTTATGGTTTAGGTTTTAAATTTAGTCTATGATCCATCTTAATTTTGGGTTTGGAGTCAAATAGAGGTAAAGTTTCATTTTTTAAAATTATATATTTATTTGCTTCTGTATCTTTTATCAGTAAGATTTTTAATCATAGAATTGACAGTGTTTTTGCCCCCAAATCATTGTTGATTGACTACCGGACTCACTACTTCCTTCACTGTTCTATTTTTAGAGAAAACTCTCTTGGCCTTATATTTTTTGGAATACCAAAATGGCTCTATTTAGATTATAGATTGTCTTGAAATCAGGTGTGAGAGTTAATCAATTTAGTTCTTTTTGAAAATTGGTTGAACACTTTAGATTCACTTTCTTGTGAACTTGCCTAAGTTCATTAATTAGTAGAAGTTTTAAAAAATTTTTTGAGGATTACACAGAATTGCTATGTACATAGGTATGCTATCTCTAGTAACAGCATTTTGTTTTTCCTTTTCATTCACTCTGCTTTTGTCTCTTTTGCTTGCCTTGTAACAGTGACTAGGCCTTCCAATACCATAGTGAGTAGAAGTTAAAAGATCAAGGATTTTTGCTTGTTTTTTAAATCAGAGGAAAAACATTCAAATGTTTTATGATTAATACAGATATTGTCTGTAGATTTTTATTGATTGCCTTCTAGTCCCAGTATATCAAGGGATTTTAATATGAACTGGTGTTTAATTTTGTCAAATGCTTTTCCATCATCTATTTACACATATATATCTACATTTTTCATTATGTATTTTCTTTTGCTAATGTGATCAATTACATTGCTTGATTTCTGACTGTAAACTAACCTTGAATTCTTAAAATAATCGTCATGGTGTCATGATATATTAGCCTTTTACATACTGCTTTTATTGAGAGCATTTTTGTTTACATGTCCATGAAGGATGTTAGTCTGTGGTTTTATTTTTATTGAAATATTTGGATTTTTTAAAAAAGTATTTTGTTCTAGTTTTTTCTGACCTCACCAATTGAGTTGGAAAATATTAATTCCTCTTGTACTTTTTAAAAGAGTTCATGAAGACATGATATATGGTTTAAAGAACCTACTAATGAATCCATATGGGTTTGGAGTTTTTTTGTTGTTGTTGTTGGAAAGTCTATTATGAATGTAGCTCTTAAGATTTTTTTGATTCTATCTATTGTTTATAAAAATATAATAATATGTCCTTTCACTTAAATTGGCAAGTATATTGGTATGTGGATCTTCTGGAGACAAATCCTTTTAGGTTTTGCCTATTGAAGATGTCTTTATTTCTCCTTTACTTTTAAGGATATTTTTATTACATAGATATGAAATTCTAGCTTAAATTTTTTTCCCCTTGTGTATTTTAAAGATGTCATTCCATTGCCTTCTCTCATTCATTGTTTTTAATTAAAAGTCAGGAATAATAGTTGGACACTTTGTGTAAAGTAACTTACTTTAAAAAATTACTGAGTGCTTTCAGTATTTTCTTTGGCTATTCAGGATTTTACCTACAATATGTACAGGCACCATCTCCTTCTCAGGATTTTCTGAACTTCTTTAGCATTTGGGTTAATGTGTTTCATCAATTTTGGAAAATTTTTATCTATTGTCTTTTAAAACTGTATGTTTTGTCCTAGTCTCCTTTTCTTTTTCTTTTATTAAATCTTTTCCTTTTATTACATCTATGTTATATCATATGAAAATGTCCCACAGATCTCAGATACTGTTTTGTTTGTCTACACCTTTATCTTTTTTGTGTTGCAGTTTGGCCAATTTGTTTTTAACCTGCCTGTCTTCAAATTAGCCAGTTGTTTTCCTTTCTATGTCCACTGTGTTATTAAACTTATCAAATTATTTCTAATTATATATTTTTGTTTCTATTACTTCTATTTTCTTTATACCTTTTGTCTCTGCTGACATTCCCTCTGTATTCAGACATGTTGCTCTCATTTTGGGATATTTAAGTTAAATTATATCAATACATATAATATCTGAGCTTTTTCTGAACCTTTTTCTACTAATGTTTTCTTTCTTGACTATGGGTCACATTTTCTTGTTTCTTCATTTGTCTCATGTTTTTTTGGGAGTATTGTGTGTAAAAGAACTGTAGTAAATAATACTTACTTCAGAGAGGGGCATACTTCACCTATCAGGTCTCAAATATGGGGTACACTGCTGGTTAGTCCCTTCAGTTACGTCTGACTCTGTGCAACTCTATGGACTTCTCTGTCCATGGAATACTCCAGGCAAGATTACTGGAGTGGGTTGCCATGTCCTCCTCCAGAGGATTTTCCCAACCGGGGACGGAACCCTGGTCTCCTGCATTGCAGACAGATTCTTTACCACTGAGCTACCAGGGAAGCCCCAATATGGGGTCTAAGTCACACCAGTTTGTAGTTGAGGTAGGTTTAATCTAAGCTAAAGTTGTTATATCTTTTATTGTTTTAACTCCACACAGTTTTAAAATTGATCATACTTTGAGTATGATCAGGATTTTCCTTTCGATTAAGCTTGAGATCAGAGCACAAACAAATTTCCAAAGAGTTCTTTATTCTTTGCAATACAGAAAAAATATCTCTGAACTTTGTGTGTTACAGGCCTAAAAATAAGGTTTCCAATTATATACTGCCTCAACATGTGAAACCTAGAGGGCTTCTTATGGCCCTAACCACAAGTTCCCTTCCCCATTCTGCTCCAGTGGATAAGGTCCCCTGGGCAAATAATTCTCCTTATCAAGGGGACCAAGCACAGTTCCTCCTCATGCCTGAGTAGTGGGATTCAGTTCTCTGCCAGCTTGCAGAATTATTCAAACAAGCCGATTTTACCCTCCAGTGAGAGCCAGGGGACAACCTACATTCTTGATATTATAAAGCCGGCCCCTTACAGCCCCTGGCTATTTTACTCTGTTCTCAGGTACAACCTCGGTGCAGACAAGTGTGGCATGTAGTGTCTTCCTTCCCAGGACTGTGAGTATATGTGCAAACTGCTACCAATCTCATTTGTCCATTGTCAGGTGTCATGTGTCAGCCATCCCTAGCGTCATAAGGTGGGAATTACTCACCAGTGAAGAGGAGGTGATTAAAATGCTGTAGGAGATCTCCTGTTTTACCGTAAAAAAATCTATTTTATTTTCATCTCTAGTGAGTTATCTTTCTTCTCCAGAACCACCCCTGGATTTCTACACTATGGAAGGTATTTCTCCCACCTTTTGCCTTATGTTCTGCCTTTAGGGGACCACTGAAGTGTGCTCAGTGAAGACTAGCATACCTCAAAACCATTTTTATTTTCAGTCCTCTTGCCCTTTACCCAGCCTTTGGAGGGTTATGGAAATGACTTAGTGAAAACTAATTCCTCCTCTGTTAGCCTTTTCTTATCACTACACCAGGGAAGGGATGGAAGCTGAGGCTGCTTGTAACAGTCCTCTGAGTATAGAATCTAAGCTCTCCATTCAGCCTCTTCAGGCAGGGACAAGGCAGAAGGAACTGTGGTGTTTGTTGGGAGTAGAGCAATTACTGTCTACAAAGATTTCTGTCTTTCTAGGTTGACCATTTTCTTCTGGTCCTTTGGATTTTCTTGGGGTTTTTATTGTTTACGCCATCAGTGTTTCTAGTTTGCCAAATTCTGCCATACTTGGTCGGGCAGATAATAGACAAAAAGAAAATCCAGAGAACCCCGTGCAGTTGTTCCTCAGGTCTCCTAGCCCATCCACCTTCCTCATCTTCCAGAGTCTTCTTATGTTTGTATTATATATAGTGGTCAGGAGTTTTAGATGTACTTAGTAAGAGGAAGAAGAAAACATATGCTTCTATATTTCCAGAAGCAGAAGTCATTAATGATAATCAATCAATGATTAGCCACAACTTTCATGAAGAAAAAGAAAATGCTGTTTCTAAAATGTTCAAAAGAAATTAGTCTTAAAGACTTTTTAATACTTTCAAGTATATTGCTCTACTTAAATGGAAAATATAAAATAAGCAATAGGAAGTTTTGAAAACTACAATATAAACATTTCCTAAGAGGGTTATTTGGTCATCTTTTATCAATTTGCTCTTAATGTTCCTAATTATAGAGTTAAAAATTTTATATTAGGATGGAATATGTTCTTTCCTGACAAACTAATAAGCTTGTCTCGTTTAATTTTAAAAGTTATTTGACTCATTATACTTCCATATTTCCTTTCCTACCAGACTACTGGACCTAAATTTTATAGTTAATTTTGATTTGTTTGCACACCTGAGATTTTACTGGCATAACTATTTCTTTATTACCCTTTAGTATACAGCTCTTAGACTTTGCTTTGTAGTTCTCATGTGCCTGTGATGGTTTCAAGATAAACTGTCTCAAACATATTTTGAAAAGAGATGAGGTAGAAACAGTGGGCTTTCTGAGTCTTATTTCGGAAGGATTTGCATGCAAGAGGTAATCGTATTAAAAGGGTATACTAGAAGACTTCCTGAAGTTGTACTCATAGAAGGAGTACTTTGTATTTATATACCTTGCTTTTTGTGTGTGTGTGTGTGTGTAGCTGTGCTCAGTCACTCAGTCGGGTCCGACTCTCTGCGACCCCATGGACGGTAGCCCGCCAGGCTCCTCTGTCCATGGGATTCTCCAGGCAAGAATACTGGAGGGGGTTGTCATTTCCTTCTCTATGATTTGGGGAATGGATCCTCCTCTCTAACCCCTGACAGGTGCTACTACAGCTATATAGAAGTACTTCATCATTTTATCCGTTCATTCGTTTATTTAGTAAACATTTATTGAATGTCTACCAAACACTATTCTAGATGCTGGGGATGTAGCACTCATACTGTCCTGAAGGTTTCGCTCTAGCAAATGAAGGAGCATATTATCCGTGCTAGTGAAGAATAAGGCAATTGCATCCGGTCCGGTAACTTCACAGCCAATGGAAAGGGAAAAAGCGGAAACAGTAACAAATTTTATTTTCTGAGGCTCCAAAATCACTGCGGACAGTGACTGCAGCAATGAAATTAAAAGACACTTTCTCCTTGGAAGGAAAACTATGACAAACCTAGACAATGTATTAAAAATCAGAGACAACACCACTGACAAATGTCCATCTAGTCAAAGCTATGGCTTCTATAGGAGTCATGTATGGATATAAGAGTTGGACCATAAAGAAGGATGAGTGCTGAAGAATTGATGCTTTTGAAATGTGTTGCTAGAGAAGACTCTTGAGAGTCCCTTGGACAGCAAGGAGGTCAAATTAGTCGATCCTAAAGGAAATGAACCCTGAATATTCATCAGAAGGACTGTTGCTGAAGCTGAAGCTCCAATCCTTTGGCCACCTGATGCAAACAACCAACTCTTGGAAAAGATCCTGATGCTGGGAAAGATAGTATCACTGACTCAATGGACACAAATTTGAGAAAAATCTAAAAGTTAGTGGAGGACAGAGGATCCTGGTGGGCTACAGACCATGAGGTTGCAAAGAGTTGGACATGACTTAGCGAATGATCAGTGATCATACAACACTGAACAGGAACTGAAAAAGGCAGCCAAACGAGAGAATACAGTAGTAAAGATTAGACTAAAAGCAAATTTACAAACAAAAAATTTCCCCTCCATAAATTTAAACAAATATAAATCACAATATTATCAGCAGTATCTCACTATATGTTTTATCTGTGACATAAAAGCAAAATATATGGTAAAAAACAATTGAGAAAATGAATGACGACAACTTGAAAATTATTTTCTCTAGATTTTTGTAAACTAGTCTTCTAATTTTCTATTTTTGGCGTGGGGGGGTGGGCAGTGGAGTTTACTGTTAGATGATGGAAAGAAGAATTGGACATCAGTCTCAATCTCAGTTCATTCACTCAGTCGGGTCTGACTGTGACCCCATGGACTGCAGACACCAGACCTCCCTGTCTGTCACCAAGTCCCAGAGCTTGCTCAAACTCATGTCCGTTGAGTCAGCGATGCCATCCAACCATCTCATCCTCTGTCGTCCCCTTCTCCTCCCACCTTCAATCTTTCCCAGCATCAGAGTCTTTTCCAATGAGTCAACTCTTCACATCAGGTGGCCAAAGTATTGGAGTTTCAGCTTCAGCATTAGTCCTTCCAATGAATATTCAGAACTGACTTCCTTTAGGATGGACTGATTGGATCTCCTCCCAGTCCAAGGGACTCTCAAGAGTCTTCTCCAATACCACAGTTCAAAAGCATCAGTTCTTCAGTGCTCAGCTTTCTTTATAGTCCAACTCTTATATCCATACATGACTACTGGAAAAACCATAGTTTTGACTAGGCAGACCTTTGTTGGCAAAGTAATATCTCTGCTTTTTAATATGCTGTCTAGGTTGGTCATAGCTTTTCTTATAAGGAGCAAGTGTCTTTTAATTTCATGGCTGCAGTCACCATCTGCAGTGATTTTGGAGCCCAAGAAAATAAAGCCTGTCACTATTCCCATTTTTTCGCCACCTATTTGCCATGAAGTGATGGGACCAGATGCCATGATCTTAGTTTTCTGAATGTTGAATTTTAAGCCAACTTTTTCACTCTCCTCTTTCACTTCCAAAAAGAGGCTCTTCAGTTCTTTTTCGCTTTCAGCCATAAGGGTGGGGTCATCTGCATACCTGAGGTTACTGATACTTCTCCCGGCAATCTTGATTCCAGTTTGTGCTTCATCCAGCCCGCCATTTTTCATGATGTACTCTGCATATAAGTTAAATAAGTAGGGTGCATATACAGCCTTGACATACTCATTTTCCAATTTGGAACCATTTTGTTGTTCCATGTCTAGTTTTAACTGTTGCTTGACATCCATACAGATTTCTCAGGAGGCAGGTAAGGCAGCCTGGTATTCTTATCTCTTTAAGAATTTTCCACAGTTTGTTGTGATTCACTCAAAGTCTTAGTGTAGTCAATAAAGTCAAAGTAGATGTTTTTAGTCATATATGGATCTGAGAATTGGAATATAAAGAAAGCTGAGCACTAAAGAATTAATGCTTTTGAACTGCGGTGTTGGATAAGACTCTTGAGAGTCCCTTGGACAGCAAGGAGATCCAACGAGGACATCCTAAATGAAATCAGTCCTGAATATTCATTGGAAGGACTGAGGCTGAAGCTGAAACTCCTACACTGTGGCCACCTGATTTGAGGAACTGACTCACTGGAAAAGACTCTGATGCTGGGAAAGATAGAAGGCAGGAGGAGAAGGGGATGACAGAAGAAGAGATGGTTAGATGGCATACCGACTCAATGGACATGAGTTTGAGCAAGTTCCAGGAGATGGTGAAGGACAGGGAAGCCTGGTGTGCTGTAGTCCATGGGGTTGCAAAGAGTTGGACATGACTGAGTGACTGAACAACAATCTACAAATCATGAAGTCCTTAATCTAAGATTGTCTTTCAACTCCTAATTACATTTTTGTTTCAACTTAATATGATTTTTTCTTATGATTAGAAAAGGCTAAAATAATAATAATGAATAATAATATATTACAAAAAGAAAATGGAAATAACCCTATTATCTCATCAGCTAGAGAGCACCATTTTGCAAAATATATTCAATCTTTAAGGTGAAATGAAAAAATGACATACAAACCAGATGATAGTACATAATATAATGAGTTTTATAGTTGCTTTCTTATAAATTACTCAATGAAAAAAATGGCAATAGAGTAAAACAATTTAACTTAAACAATTTAGCAACCATGGGGGTACAGCAAAATGATTGGGTTCAGGTGTAAAAATTCTGATGATATAGTTCAATCCAGAGATAGTTTTTATAGTAATTAGAAGAATGACTGAATATTCTTTAGGCAATAATCCCAGGAATATTATTATTCTTAACTGTTAGTTGATGAATATTAATGAGTCTCAAAAGCAGAATTTGAGGCTAGACTTCTGACAGTTTCTTAAGTATAGATACTTACTTTATGTCTCCAATTAAGGACTGATCCATACACCTAAATCCCTCAGATGAGATGGTGATTCTCTGGGGAGTTACAGCACAAGATGGCTTATTGGATTGATAATGAGATACAGAACCTTTAGCCTTCTGATCACAAGGTCACTTGTAAGCTAGGATAAGGGTAACCAAAATCATTATTGGTCAATATGTTACAGGAGGAGAAATGAATTGCTTTAGCTCAGCTCAGTTTTTATTACCGTTTGAGAGCCATTTGTTGTCTCTTATAGATCCAATGAGTGACCCTTTACCACTCAAGTTCATTTGTCCTAAATAGGATCAAGATTTTTTTTTTTCAAATCATAGAAACAAAAAAATGTATGTGTGTCATTATTCTGATTATTTCTTAAACTTTCAGGATGGTCTCTTTGTCTATTTTTACTAAATCTAAGAAAATGATTTAAAATTGTACACTAAATAGAAATACTTCACTTACAGCTTTCTAATTACTATTCTGTTCTAAGTCAAAGATAGTTGCTTGTGTCTTTTCCAGATAAAGAAGCTGTAATGTCTTTTTCTTAGTACTGACAACCATGCTTATGTTGTAAAAATTATGCAGTTTCATCACTCTTCTTAGTACGTAATTACTGCCTGGATTGTCTGTGCTGGACCTATTTGCTCTTTTACAAATGCAAAGTTGGTTAGTTGCTCTGTGATATATCTGAGAAACAGATGTTTTGTACTACATATCAAAGTCAGTTGGGTTGCTGCTGACTAATGTGTGTCGTAGTTTAATTAACCTCATGTTATACCCTGTCCAAATGTCAACAACAGTCTGCAGCCATACCACCTTGAATGTGCCCGATCTTGTCTAAATGTCAACAATAGCTTGTATAAGAGAATGGCCGAGATGAAGGGGAGAAAATGTATTAACACCAAAAAGTTAGTAGTTCAGAGGAAATTTAGGCCTTGTTTCGAAACCTGGTGTCCTGTATACAGAATTAGAGACAAGAATATATATCTGTAGTTGTTGTTCAGTTGCTCAGTTGTGTCTGACTCTTTGTGACCCCATGGACTCTTTGCAACCCCATGTATAAAGGATTAGAGACAAGAGTATATATCTATAATAATATATAACCAAATCATCACAAGGTTTCCAGTTTTTTGGTTCTGAAAGAAGACATTACAAGACTGAATATTAACAAGAATTTAATACCAGACATTGAAGTTGGCAAAAAGATTAATTACCCAGAGATCTAGCCTTCAGGTAATATATAATAGTACACAAGTACATTGAGACCCAAGAATATTCTTGCTTTATAATCTCAGCATCTAAGAGAGCACCTCACTAAAGCTAGCAGGTGATTTGGGTTATTAGTGAATGAATGAAAGAAAGAAGAAGTATATGGATGGATGAATTATTCTAGTTTGTTACTTATATGTCTGAAGAGTATGCTATGGAAAGTTTTTTATAGCTCAGAGAGCTTAATGGAAGCCTGAGAATCAGACATGTGTTGGAACAGTGAAATCATAAATCCCATGAAGCATCCCTACTGGGAAAACCACCATTGAAAAGTCTTTGATCAATGCAATTCCCTATTTTCTGCTGCTGATATATTTGGCACTACAGTGAAAATACAAAAATTAACATATATGATTCCATCTTAATTTACTTTCATATGAGTCCCCTCTTTCTTCATCCTTTTTTAGTGGTAAAATACTAATCACTCCCAACCATGAGAAGATAAGGATTAGAAAATAAAAGAATTAAATTTCTGATGCTTCATTCCAATAATTGGTTCTAATAGAAATTTTGAGAGTGAAATTTAAAGTAAGTTTCTTGTGTACTCACATAATGCAGTAATTTATGCTTTTCTTTTTTATTATCATCATTGAGATTGACTTCAAATAATGCTACAGCTAAAGTGTAGATAGAAAAATAGGGATATGTTTTAATTTTTTCACAATTCAGCCTGTGATGTATGAAAGGGCAGAGACGCAGCAGACTTTTATTTATGTGTGTGTGTGTGTACATGTCCTTAAACAAAACATGGCTCTCTGGATGGGGCACAGTTGAAGTATCACATTTTTTTTTTCTCAATTTCCTTGCATAGTAGAACAAAATGTAAACTCTTTGACTTAACCCATCCAAACAAAATTCCATCATCACCATGAAATTTCTCTTCAAAACCGAGCGACACATGAGATATGAGTGGACCTGGGAAAGTTAACTTCATGTTTCTTTCATGGGTTTTCCTGATAATCATTGCCTGTGTTTTTCCATTTACCCTCAGCTTCGTCGGACACGGTTTACTGCTTCCATAGATCATCCTACCAGAGGTCACAGATCTCACAGAACCTACAGAAACAGGAAATCAAACTTCCTGAGTCCACTACAAAACACAGAAACCTGTTTCCTCTTCACATCTCAAACTGGCAAACCTCTGTCTTAGCAGATTCAGTGTGGAAGCAGCTGTCCGACAGGCTAGAAGGACTTTATCCCCCAATTTTACATGCGCTTTCTAGCTTCAAACTACTGAAATGAAAGGAGCAAGGCTATTTATCCTGCTTTCTAGTTTATGGAGTGGAGGCTTTGGGCTTAATGACCCTATGCACACTTGGACTACACCTGAGGATGAGAACTCCCAGAAGAACGCGACCTCTGCTTCAGTTCCTCCAAACAAAGGACAAAGTCTCCAGGTGCTGCCAACCCCCCAGATAACATCAACTGAGGTGGCCACAGCTCTTGATTCCAGCACTTCCGAAGACAGTCTTCTGAAATCAATACCACTGCCCTCAGAGACAAGTGCATCTCCTGAGGGTTTGAGAAAACAAACTCTCACACCCACAGAGAAGACAGAAGAAGGGATGCTGAAGTTACAAACTCTTGCCCTCCAGACAGAATCTGCCCTCAAGCTCAGTCCTAAGGCAGAGTCATTTATTCTTTCCAACTCCACCCTGAAATTTCTTCAGAGCTTTGCCAGAAAGACGAATGAACGAGACATTTCTCCAAACTCAGTTGGAGGCATGGGAAATCGATCGCCACGGGAAACGTATCTCAGCAGAGGTGACAGCCCTGGCAGCCAAAGAACCAGCAAACAAAAGTCAAGTTTTGAAACAACCAGAGGAAAGTAAGAAAATTCCTTTTTTTCCCCCTTTCTAATGATATGATTTATAAGATTGCAAGCTAACAGTTAAATGGTCTTATTTCCAGAAAGGATTTTATGTTCAAGATGAAACCAGATCATATGTCAGTTAGATGAGGGAATTGAGCATTACCTTATCTTAAAAGGAAAAGCTGAACAAACAAAATGCAGCAATTTGTTTTAATTGAAGTGGTCCAAGTTACTACTAGAGGTACTTTAACTGGAGATGGTCACTAACAGTGTAACCCTACAGTGGCTTGTTAGTTAACTCACATCAAGCATATGTTGTTTGTGCTCAGAATTACATACACAAGGTGAAAGAAAAAAAATGTCAATGTAGTTAAGGTGTGAACAGATTTAAAAGTTGAAACAGCCTGGTGCTTTGGAAACTAAACAGTTATTAAGATCAAACCAAGCAGAGCTGGGTTGGAATTCTGGCTCCCATACTGTCTAGATCCTTGACTTGAGCAAATCAATTGATGTTCCTGAATCTAAGTTTCTTCATTTGTAAAGTACAGATAGGAAGTACAGATAAAAATACCAACTTTGCAGGGTTATCATGCAAGATTCAAATTAATGAAATGTGCTTAGAACATGCTTCTCACAGAATGGGTGCTCAACAAATCATATTTTACTAGTACCGTTATACTGAGTTATGCCATTATCATTAATGTGTTGATTAGAAAGGCCAATTTTTCAAATGGATTTTGATTTAAAATGAGAGAAAATTCAATTTGAATTGTTGAAACAAAATAATAAAGCTTAAAAAAGTATCATTAAAGAAGACTTTTAAAAGGCCCAAAAAATAAGAACAAAACAGAAATGCAAGTCAATGTTCTGTTCATTTAATGTTCAAAATTATTTCTATGTTTGGAATACTAGAAGTTTAGTATTATGAAACTAAACTTTCAAATACCTTTTGCCTATAATAAAAATTTCAAGACACCAAATAATACCTTGGAAGCCTGAGGTAACACCTGACTATATAAACTAATTCAAGTTAATAATAGCAACTTACATCTGCTATATGAAAGGCATTGTGTTAATGATATAAAGGTGTTCTTGATATAAAGATGAGGACACATTGGGAGGCATATAAATCAATAGATTTGTATTTATTTAATTCCATATAGAATTTTTAAAATATGAAAGTAAATGTGATTTTAACTAAAAACATTAACTTGGTGGAATGTGGAACATGCCAATGTACTATAAAATAAATACTACAGATTATAAAATGTTCAACTTGGGATGAATATACTTTGTCTATAAAAGACATTTTAACAGATATAAATTAAACTTTCTCATGTTTATGAACAACAGAATATGGACTATCAAATAACAGTAAAATGTAAACTATTGAGAGTCATAGTCACTTATAAAATCATCTCTATTAATATTTTGTAATATTCTATGATTTAATTTTTTAAACAAGTTGTATAGAAACCTTAGGCACTCATAGAAAATGTCTTGAACTTTTTAGAGATGTGTGTCAAGATTTTTCAGTAGACTAGTAAATACAACCAGAAGACAAAGGCAACAGTTCTAATTAAAATACTGCTTAAGTTTTACATGGCATTTAGAAATGGCATATACTTGTTTCATAATTAGAAGTAGTAATTGATAACTTGATGAATACTAGATAAATGTGCATTGTTTTACCCAGAGACCTCACTGTCAAAGCTTATGAACACCTACTTATTTGATGATTGTTATATATTGCCTATTATGTGCCTAACATTGTACTGGTCTCTGGGGAAATAGAGAATTTTTAAAATAATTCCTGCTTCCAAGGAATATTTTCTATAAAAAGTAAGCACCAACGTGTCTCAGATTTTTAAAAAGTCACTATATGTTAGGAGGAAACAAGACATTAAAGTTGTAACCTGCTGAGCAGAACTCCATCCCTTGGATTTTTCAATGAAAATAATCTTATATCTGGGGCTTCCCACGTGGCTCCAGAGGTAAAGAACCCTCCTGACAATGCAGGAGATGTAAGAGATGCAGGTTTGATCCCTGGGTCGGGAGAATCCCCTGCAGAAGATAAAGGCAACCCACTCCAGTATTCTTGCCTGGAGAAACCCATGGACAGAGGAGCCTGGCAGAGTACAGTCCACAGGGCTGCGCAGAGTCAGACATGATTGAAGTGACTTAGCACACATGTACTGAGAGAGTCTTGAACAAACTCCAGGAGACAGTGGAGGACTGAACAGCAACAACTTGGAGAGTCTACATCCTGAAGTCCTGGAGAGCTGAGGGTCTATTTCATTGTTTTGGCTGAACCATGCATCATGCAGGATCTCAGTTCCCCGACCAGAGGTCACACTCTCTGCATTGGGAGCACCTAGTTATATACCACTGGACCACCAGGGCGGTCCTGAAGTTCTCTTTTGGTAAATTTTTCATTAAGTCCCAGACTTCTTACTCATTAAGCCATGCAATTGATAGTGGTGTTAGAGAAAACTTAGGTCCATCTATTATGGACACAGTGCTGACGAAAAGAAACCTTAACAAGGTCAAGAGAGATCTTTCATATTTTCATTTGATTAACAAACAATAATAGTAGCAAACACTTTATGGTATTTTCCCTAGTACTGTACTATTCTGAGTGTGTATATATATGTGTGTGTGTATGTGTGTATATATATATATATATATGAAAATATATAATTTTCAATCCTTTGAACATTACCATAATTATATGAAGATTCTTTTACTATTTCATTATGGAGAGGTTAAGAAACTTAACTAGGGTCACTTAGCTAGTAAATTGCAGGGCAAAAATGCAAACCCAGGCTGACTGTCTTCAGAGACAAAGCATTCTATCCCTATGTTATACTCCCTCAGCAAACTCTATTATCCCAACTGGAAAAAAACAAGTGGCCAGTATATTTCCCCACTTCTGAAGCTTCAGCGGCTATTCTTTGCTCCATAACAGAGTCCAGATTTGTTACCCAGTCAGTCACACAATGCCATCCTTGATCTGGCTCTCGCCTATCTCCCCAGCCTCATCTTCTGTCACTTTCTGGCCATTAAAATTTGTAGTTTTCTAGTCCACAGTATATTGTTTGTTAAACCCATCTCTGGTCCCTGTTTGTACTTCTGGCTAGCACAGTCTTATTTTCCTATCACCTACTTCTTTTACAACTAATAATAACACCTCCAGGAAGCCTTCTCAGTCTCAGTCAGGGGGGCCCTCTGACTGTACATATACTCTGAATTCTTCTTTCGCTGCACTTGCATTAGTGTGTTATAATTATATATGTGATCTCCCTGCATTTAGGGACATATTTTTTATTGCTAGTAAAGTATTTGGTTTATAATAAGTACATAGTATTTAATGAACTGAATGTAAAGTTTATGGATCTATATGTGAATATATAGACAAATCCTTCCTAAAGAATTATTATTTCTGTATAAGAAAACCTGACTGACTAGGGATAAACTCATCTTTAGGTTTTGGGGCTTTTTCCCTACTGTTCTTGGTATTTTATAGTGATTCTACTTAAAAGGAATACTTACATCAATAGAATTTTTTTTCTGGCATATTTTTGTCTCATCTTGTATTTTGTCTCATCTTAGCACCACAAAACTCCTGGCCACACCAGAGTTGTGTTTTCCTGTCTAGCACAATGGAGGTTGGTCAGTGACCAAGCACTTTGAAACAGGCAGGATAAAAAGGAGAAATTAGAATTAATGTATCTATGAAGTGAGCCAATATTTGCTGAGGACTAACACAGGCTACAGGTCATAGGGTCGCAAAAAGTCAGACATGACTGAGCAACTAACACTTTGAACTTTCAATACGTCCCCAGCATTGTGCTTGTGCTCAGAGTAAAACAGTGAAAACAAACTCCCACCTGTTCTGCCCTCATGGAACCTGCGGTCCAGGAGGACATGGGGAGGAAAAAGAGAGCATCACAATTGCTGGTGTGGAATCAAAACATACTCCTGATTTCAGAGATGTGTGTCTTAAAAATCGGTGAAATTTGGTATTTTGCTCACATGCTCATACTCACTTGGTAGCTTTCCATTACTTATAGAATAAAATTCTAAATCCTCACCATGCACATTGGGTCTTGCTCATGACCCCCTATATTTATGATCTAAATTTCCTCCATGCTCCAAATTCACTCCACTTCAGCTTCTCCAGCCACAATGGGCTTCCTTCTGGTTACTGGCCATGTCAAGTTCATATGCATCTCAAGGAAATTTCCTATTTGCTCTTGATAGAATGCTCTAACTTCAGTATTTTGAATGATGGATTCCTTTTCTTCATGCACCTCTAGCATTGATGTCCCTCTCTCAAGCGACCTTCTCTGACAACCCAATGTCAAATTGCCATCCTTATCACCTTTACTTTTTTCTTTAAAGCTTTTATTTGAAATTATTTGGTTTATTAATATAGACATTCGTGTATTTTATATTTTTTCATGTCAAACATGCACCCTGTGATAATAGGAACCTTGCCCTTCTCAATCATTATTCTATTCAACTGCTAACGTAAGTGCCGTGCACATAGAAAAAGCCAAACAAAATTCTGTGGAATGACTGCTTATTGGATGGATTTGGAGTTTGAAGCAGAGATCAAGGCTAGAGACATAAGTTTGGAAAATATGAGAACTATAAAAATATGGATAATCAATTGAGGAGTTTCTTTTTTAAATGAAAAGGAAAAGGGAGAGAGGGCAGAAGTCAGAGCTGGCCCTGAGAGTTTCCCACTTTCTTGTTGCCATTGTATTTTATTTTGCATATAGAATAGCCAGAAACATTGTAAAATGTTAATGAAAAGGCCAGAAGGGAAAAGTTGAATATGGAACAAGATGAATACTTTATTTGCTGAGTTTACTGGAAACTTTATTTATTTTAGAATTTCATTTGTTTATTCTTTCTATAAACTATATAACTTGCTTTAGTACAAATAGGTGGCTCAAGTTAAATAAATTATGATTTCTAGTATGTCTAAGGGTTTTCCTGGTGGCTCAGTCAGTAAAGAATCTGCCTGCAATGCGGGAGACCTGGGTCCGATCCCTGGGTTGGGAAGATCCCGTGGAGGAGGGCATGGTAACCCACTCCAGTATTCTTGCCTGGAGGATCCCCATGGACTGGGCAGACTAACAGGCTGCCAGCAGGGTCGCAAAGAGTCAGACACAACTGAGCGACTAAGCATAGCACAGTGTGTCTAAAATAATAAATACTACAAGTCTTTTATTAATTAGACCTCTTGTAAATAGAAATTTTAAAAACAATTTTAAAATTTAATGGTTTAAAATCACAAAAACTAATCATCTAATTAATTATATTGCCTATTATAATAAGCATTTTTCTGCTTATTCTGTAAATTATGACATTTTAGATGTGAAAAATTTGGTCAATTGAATTCAGATAACATCTTAGTCCATCCAGGCTGTTATAACAAAATGAAAGACTGGGTGGCTTATAAACAACAGAAATTTATTTCTCAGTTCTGGAAGCTGGAAGCCCAGGAACAGGTTGCTAGCGTGGTCAGTGAGGGCTTTTTTTCAGGTTCCTGAGTTCTCATTTTATCTCCACATGGTGGAAGGGATGAGGGATCTCTCTCAGGCCTCTTTAATAAGGGCACTAATATTTTATACCTAATAACTCCCAAAGCCCCCATCTCTCAATACTATCATAATGGGCATTTGTATGTCAACAAATGGAGTTTGAGGGGGACACAAACATTCAGTCTATAACACATGTAGTTTGCAAAGTTAAAGGCCTAGTAGCATCCAAGGGGATTATTCTCACATGCTGTAAATATCTAAGAGGAAACACACCATTTGTGTCCTTGAGAAATAAATGTATCTAGTACATTATTGCCAGTGAAAATACTAAAGTATATTCAGCATCTCGTTTTTTTCTTGTTAATCATTTCCTTTTACTTCTTTGATATTTTTACTCACTGAATTGCTGCTGAATATATAAATACACATTGCATGATACCTGCCAGATTTTAAGGGGTGGCTATATAACCTAGGTGGTGCGATGAGAAGTGTTGTATACTTTGTTTACCTAAATATGAAATTAATTTAAAAAAGTGTTACTTGGAGGGGGGGATGCTAAAAGATTCAGTTTGCAGGAGCAACTGATTTAAGTATAGCATGAAGCATCACAGCGTCTACTAGCCTGCCCTTCCTGAGGCTCTGCAGTTTGCACAGTGGGAAAGTCTGACACCTACTGGAGCAGAGTTACAACGTCCCTGAAAACACTCAAATCACAGGATGGGGAAAAGAAACAAAAAATAAGATAAAATTAGGTAAAATAAAACATGTATGAAAAAAAGTTTAAGTAAGTTTAGGGATTGCTATTTATAAAAATGCATATGTTATGCATATCTAATTCAATGTACCTCTTAAAAATGGTCTATCATTCGCTTTAAAACTTGAAAAATAGGTTCGGTCCGAAAGGCAAACTCCATGCACATCCTGGGTAGGGGGGAACCCTCAGCTCAGTCTCCTAAAATTTTACACTGAAAATTACTACTATTACTATTATGATTGTATATACGCAGTAATTTGTGACTCTGAGCATATGTCATTAAAAACTCAATTATATCCACTACATTGTGCCCACCATGGGAGGCAAATCAGTGGTGCCTGACAAAAGACTTTCATTGCAAAGGATGGTATATAAAAGGTTTTTTTCCTTAAAACTTAAGTTAACCAGAAATTTTAAGTATCAGAAATTTCCCATCATCTGAGATTTTCATGATTGCCTCTCAAGATCTGTTTCAAACATTTCTATGACTCTTTTATAAAACTAATACTTCTATCCCAGTTTAAATATTATATAGACTTTAGAAAACGGATGGGCTATATAAAGGTGTTACACTAAAATAAAATGAACCACAATTTTTAAAATTTGAAAACAGTCATTTTCTTAAGGAGATTATTATCAAGATGGACTTATCTTTTGGACTAACTGCCAAAACTAAATATAAAATGTCTAATGCTTTATTTGTGTGTGATTTACATTATAAGAATCTTTTCACTAAATATAAATGCTTACTTCCAAGTCCTGTTACTGTTTCTTTCACATTGTTTATTTTCTTTGGACTACTTTCTCCTTTGTAACTGGTGCACTACCTATAAATACTAATCTATACAGTCTATGAAATTCTCTAGGTGAGAACACTGGAGTGGGTAGTCTTTCCCTTCTCCAGGGGGTCTTCCCAACATAGGAATGGAACCCAGGTCTCCTGCATTGCAGGCAGATTCTTTACCAGCTGAGCCACAAGGGAAGCCCAATGAAAATAAAGATTCCTATAAAGATTACATAACATTTGGGAAGTATTTAGGTTCATGTCTTCTTGGGACTATAGAGACATCTGGAATATATTTCTTCTGAGAGCTAAGCTTCATCATATGCATTGAACAGCAACAATTATAGTCTTCTGTATTGACCTGACATACATAAACATTTATGGTTAAGATGAATTTATCAGGTCATTAGGGAAGAAAAGGGAGCAATCTCTACTAGTGTATGAGGCAAAAAACAAAGTGGGCGATTTATACATACATATATACAGCTATATAGGTATCTATTCCCTTCATAAAAATATCCTATTGAACTCTCTGAATCATGTAGTCATTATCAGCAGCAGCAACTGCTGTTTTAAATATATTAAGTCATTTAATCTCACAACAATTTGTGAGGTAGGTAACATTATTAAACTTATTGTATAGATGAGGAAGCCACATTTAATGAATAAGCTTATGGCTAAGTTGTTTAATTTCCTCTTGTCCCTCATTGAATCCCTGTTCATCTCAATAAGGGGATGACAGGAAATGAAGTTAAAAGGTCTTTAAATACATAGTCTCCCCAAGTACAAAACCTTATCCAACTTTCAAGAGAAAGTTACCTACCATTGGCTAGTTTATGGTGGGAATTTTGCTGATTGACTTTTATTTCTAGTGTATAGTCTCAGAAATTGGTATTTTCACGGTATTGTGTCAATTCAAATCACAGGGTGTGAATATAAACATTTAAACATTTTCTTCTATGAACAGGATGACAAGCAATTTATTAATCTGAGTTTTAAGGACTAGTATAAATATATAACATTAATTTTTTTAGATTGGTGCTTTCTCTTTCTTAAGAAAAATACTTGTCATGGTCATTATTTAAATGCATCCTTTGTTGCTTCAGCCCACCCTCAACTCAGGATAAGAATGGATATGTGTGGGCCATAGTTTGGTCAGTGTGCACAGCAAATGGCAAATGACCAACTCATGGAATTTTTGTTTCTAATTTAGTGTTTTCACTGTCTCCTTGGAAGACTGGATTTCTAAAATGTTTCAAAGTAAAATGATTGTTTATTTACAGTGCTTTTCTTAGTTCGTTAACCATAAGACTTCAACTTGTCTGAATCAAAATAGAATCTTCTTCAATCATTACTTTTTTAAGTTCTGCAAGTGCATCTCATGTTCATAAATAGCCAAAGATGTCTGCTCTTCCCTCAAACAAATCTTTTACCTATTAACTTGGAAAATCCAAAGGATCAATACAAGCCTTTTTCAGTACATGTTGCTGCACAAAAGCAAGTGTTATTACCCTTAAAGAGAATCCCAAATGCAGTCTGCTGTTTGGAGGGTTAGGACCCCACGGAAAGCTCAACACTTCAAAGAAACTGCTCTCTGTTTGCCATAATCAGTCTGGAAAGGTACAAAGGATTTCTAGATTTAAGCAAAATGCTTGTCTGGGATCATTACATTGCTTTTAAACTTGCCTGTCACCATTTCACCATGCTGAATTTTCTATTTTTAAACTTATATTTTCAAATTATTTGGTTTTAAAATTATATTTACATATTTAATATCCCTTAATGAGCTTATTTCGTTGGTAGCATAAACCTAATTACGAGTCACACCAGGGACTCTTTGGCTGTGGATAGTTCTCCCAATTTACACTGGATCAAAGATTGCTGGGCCATGAGCAACTTACTGATCTGCTTTTTTGCTTTCTATACTACTTTAGTAATGAAATGGTTTTACTATTTAGACTTTTAAACAATCACTGCAGGTGATGCTGATTTACTCTCACAAACAATATCTAGCTATCTTTCTATCATCTTTTTTTCCCCCAAAATCCAGGTTATGTAGTCACAGTGGTACTTTTTTCCTGCCTCATACTGTCCCCTCCATAATCATTCAGCCAATGCTTACATGACAGACAATTTAACTGGGCTTCAGCTGAAGTTAATCATTCCCTGTAATTAGGATAATCAATGGATTTGCATGAAAAATCTATTTTTAAAATATCCCTTTATTGTAGTCTTTAATTTTAAAATTTTTGTTACCTGTTTCTTCCAGTTCTTTGTTTCACATTATTTTTCCAAATATCACCACACTTGAACAAAATTTGCTAACGTGTCTTTTTATGTCTTTATAGAACTGAATTGTCCAACTTCTCATTCAAAAGAACCTTGCACAATAAGCTGTATAATGCTCAATTTATCTGCCTTAGACAGATGAATGACTGAGTCAGCTTTATTTGTAGAAGACCTAAATATTTCAAAGCAGATATTTAGTGACTCTAGGGGAAAATGTGTTCCTTCTTTGGTTTTTAACATTTAGGTTGATTGTTGTATTATTTTAATAATAATTATTATTTTAAGCAGCATAGATTTCTTATATTCTAGTGATTTGGTGACATACATCTCATACTGATTTGAACTCATTTGTTGCTGTTCAGTTGCTCAGTTGTGTCCAACTCTTTGCAACCCCATGGAATGCAGCATGCCAGGCTTCCCAGTCCTTTACTATCTCCTGGAGTTTGCTCAAACTCATGTCTGTTGAATCAGTGATGCTATCCAACCGTCTCATCTTCTGTCGCCTCCTTCTCCTCCTGCTCTCAATCTTTCCCAGCACCAGGGTCTTTTCCAATGAGTTGGCTCTTTGCATCAGGTGGCCAAAGTATTGGAGCTTCAGCATCATTCCTTCCAATGAATATTCAGGGTTGATTTCCTTTGGGATTGACCAGTTGGATCTCCTTGCAATCCGAAGAACTCTCAAGCATCTTGGAAGCATCAATTCTTCAGCACTCAGCCTTCTTTATGGTCCAAATCTCATATCTGTACATGACTACTGGAAAAACCATACTTTTGACTCTACAGACTTTTTTCGGCACAGTGATGTCTCTACTTTTTAATATGCTGTCTAGGTTTGTCATAGCTTTCCTTCCAAGGAGCGAGCATCTCCTAATTTCATGGCTGCTGTCACCGTTCAAAATCATGGTGATTTTGAAGCCCAAGAAAATAGAGTCTGTCACTCTTTCCATTTTTTCACCATCTACTCGCCATGAAGTGATGAGAGCAGATGCCATGATCTTAGTTTTTTGAATGTTGTTTTTAAGCCAGATTTTTCACTCTCCTTTTTCACCCTCGTCAAGAGGCTCTTTTGTTCATTTGATGCTATAGTCATGAGCTTTGCTACTATACTTTGTAAATCATTTCTGCCTTTACCCTCAATAAAAACAGTCTCAGTTACAAATGAGAGGGAATATGTATCTTGTTATATTTATATATAGGGAAAAATGATAGAAACAGAAACCTAAGAATGAAAAAATCATATAATCCAATCATTCAATTAATCTATAGTTATTAAGAACTTTCTTACAGTTTAGTATAGGATCTCTCTTATAATAAAACAACTGGTATTACACCCAGAAATAAGGCTGATTTTTGTTTTCCCAAATAGCATCTATATATTCCAGTCTCATTCCCTTAAGAATTAGAAAAATAATTTTTCAGATATTACAGGCACAGTAAAAACATTTTTCAGAATTCTGCCTACAGTAACTAAGTTTCATCCATTTATGTTAGATAATTTTCTTTCTCACATGATTTAATCAATTATTTTTATAAAATAATTTTTTTGTGTCTATACTCATTTAACTGTTAACATTTAACTCTCTCTCCATTCCCCTACAACTTCATTTGTAACATTAATATGTATTTTCAATTTAAGATTCCTTGAGGTGTGAAATATCTTTAAATATCATTTTGGATGGCTTCTGCCAGAATGTCAATTAAAAATAGGTACTTTAATAAAGGCTATTTTGTCTGATCATGGCGATTTTGACAAATGACCTACTTTAATGTTGTTATAGTTTCTCAGCCTCCTTGGGGAATGGTCAATTCATATTCCTCTATTATCTTATATGTTGGAGAGAATAAGCATACATGCATGGATATAAAAAAAGTTTTTTAGAAATGGGCTTGAGAAAAGTTATAGGTACAATATGGTCTAATTGATGACATAGATCAGCACAGCAATTCAACTGAATCTTTCTGTAAGGCAGGATTTATTTTTATGTTATTCTTAAAGCATACTTAAAATTGTGTGATATTTGATAAAAAATCTATTTATTTTTTAGCTTTATGTAAGAAAAGGGCATCACATGGTATTATTTCTGTAACTTGCTTGCATCACACAAGTTTAAGTATTGATGAATAAATCTATGTGTAAATATTTCAGAATTTATTTCACCATTCTGTGGTAAATGGACATTGAAATTACTCTTAAGCTTTGATAATTATGAATATTACTGCTATAAATACTCAGATACATGATTCCTGGTACATATGTGCCGTGGTTTCTCTAAAGTGTATATCTAACCACTGGATCAGAGGATTCAATATTCATTTTTACATGATATTAACACATTGGTTTTCAAAGTGGTTGTGCCACTTTATAATTCCACCAATAGTATGTATGAGATTCCAATTCTCTATCTCCTCTGAACACATGAGACTGTCAAATCCTCAATGTTTGCTTTTTGGAGGTATAAAGCATTATTCCATTATGATCTTAATTTGCATTTTCTTGATGTTGACAAGACTGACCTTTTTACACATATAATAGACATTAGTATTTCTTTGTATAAAATGTTTGTTCAAGTAGATTATCCATTTTTCAGTGTTCTATTTTTTGTCTTTATATTATTTATTGGTAGGAATTTGTTATATTTTTTGGATGCTATTTTGTCTTTGCCAAATATCTTCTCCTGATCCACAGTCTCTCTTTTTAGATTACTTCTGGTGCTTTCACATGAATAGAATTTTTTAAATTTTATATATTTTAAGTATTTTAGTTAGTACAAAGAAAAGCAAGAGGGTTGTTTTTGTACTTTAACCTTATATGTTACAAGATAGCTAAATTCACTCATTACATCCAAAATTTTTTTGTAAATACATCACAATCTTCCACATAAAACATGTTTTCTGCAGGTAAACATAATTTACTTATTTTCAGTCTATGTGCCTTTCTCTTATTTCTTATTATACTAGAAAAGTTTCCCAAGTAGTGAAGATATTTGTCTATGCTTTCAAGAGGTTTAGAGTTTTAGCTCTTCCTTTGAGACCTTTGACCTGTTACTTGGTTAATTTTCATAACTGGTTTAAGATAGCAGTTCAACTTCATTTGTTGGCATATGGCTATCCATTTGTCTGGTCTTGAAAAGAGTACTCTTTCCTCCGTTAAAGTGCTAGGCACTCTTGACAAAAATCAACAGAATATAAATGTAAAGGTTTATTTCTGGACTCTAACTTTGACCCATTGATCTCTTATCCTATTAATTAAGCCAAATGCAAGTCTTAATTAACGTAGTTTTGTAATAAGATTTGAAATTGGATAGGGTAAGTACAGAGTGCTCTATTTTTCTTTTCCCCAGTATGCTTTGGCTTTTCTGAGCTACTTGCATTTCCCATATGAATTTTAAGCTTTAAATTTCTGCAAAAAAGGCAGCTGGGATTTTGACCAGGATTGTGTTTAAGAGATCGGATGGCAATATTCACCAAATTGACCTAACAATGTTAAGTTTTCTAATTGGTAAACACTTTTTATTTATTTACGTCACCTTTAAGTTCTTTCCACGCTATTTTGTAATTTTTGTAATTCCTTTGTTAAATGTTTCATGAGGACATGATTACTTTGATACTAATGTGAATGGAATTGTTCTTAGTTTCATTTTTTGAATAGTTTCTAATGTGTAGAAACACAACTATTTCTCATATATTACAACCTTGCTGTATTTGCGTATTAGCTCTAGTAGTGTTTTAGTGGACTCAGAATTTTCTACATGCAAGAAATATGCAAATATAAGTTTTACTTCTTCCTTTTTAGTATGGATCCATTTTTTTTTTACTCTTCCCCAATTACCCTGAATAAAACCTCCAGTAAAATGTTAAAAGTTCCATCTTAATGGCTCACTTTTCTTTAAGAGCCTCATATAAGTGCTTAGCTGTAAGTCCAAACTTGGGAATCCCAATATGACAAAACTCAGCCCTTCCCCAGAATCCACACAATTGCCATCTAATAGTGAGTACAGCTACTCTAGACAATACTTTCCTCCTATTTGCAGTAAATCTGTTTGCCCTTTTGATAATTCAAATTGTATATATCTTAAAATTGGTTGAAAATTTATGCTTTTATATCCCTGGTCTACCAAAAAGTTTAAAGTGAGGATTATATTTTGGTCTGAAGCTTCCTTAACTTTACTAGCAATTAGTATATCATCCACATATTAGATTAAAACTCCATCAATTAGAGATCCCTAAATTCCTTGGCTAAGGCTTCCCGCAAAATAGGCAGCAGCAGGGAGGGGCATGCTAAAATCCTTGTGGCAATACCATCCAAAAAATATGTCTTTATATTAGTCTCTGGCTCATCCCGTTCACAGGCAAACAATTCTTGGGACTCAGGGCTATGTAGCAAAAAGCATCTTGTAAATCCAGAACTATAAACCAGCAGTAGGCTCTAGATAAAGCTGTTCACAAAGTATATGTGTTTGGCACCACAGGATATATATCCTCTACAGTTTGGTTAGTGGCTTTCAAATGTACAAAAATGATAATCTCTGGTCCTGAGTTTTTGTTATTTATTTATTGGCCATGTCACATGGCTTGTAGGAACTTAGTTCCTGACTAGGTATTGAACCTAGATCACAGGGCTTCCCCTGTGGCTCAGCTGGTAAAGAATCCATTTGCAATGCAGGAGACCTGGTTCTATCCCTGGGTTGGGAAGATCCCCTGGAGAAGGGAAAGGCTATCCACTCCAGTATTCTGGCCTGGAGAATTCCATGGACTATACAGTCCATGGGATCACAAAGAGTCGGACAGGACTCTGCAACTTTCACTTTCACTTTCTTTCACAGATCACAGCAGTGAAAGACTGGAATCCTAACCAGAAGCTCGCTAGGGATCCCTCTCTGAATTTTTGTACAAGCAGCATTGGAGGGTTATATGGGGGTTAAGAAAGTCAGATTAATTGGCATATAAGAAATGTGGCTATCAGAGGCTTTATACTTTCCTCCACATGCTTCTTTTGAAGGCTATTGCTTTGAATTTGGAGTCCTGGCACCTGGACGAATTTTTACTACTATTGGGTCAGCCATCTTAGTTCTTACTGTCCTCCTGTCATCCCAAACACCTAGACTTACCTTCCTGAAATTTTTCAGGAATTTCAGGTTGATGTTTTTCTCCCAACTATAACAGAACAGCTTGGAGAGTTTCCATAGTAGTGCTCAAAATAGTTTACTAGTTGGCTAGCAAAAATACCAAGAGCCTAGAAAGGCCTTTTCTCACATACATAGGGTGGGTCTGGTGTCTACCAGCAGAAACTCAAGATCTGGGTGATGCAATGTTGTCTGCACCCTTGAGTTCACCGGAGATGAAGGCACCAATCTGGGGTTCAAAGCATACTTTTTCCTTTATAGAGTAGAGTCTTGCCCTCCTCACCAACTTTTCACCTTAATGCTGGTTCTGAGGGGTTAGCCCACCCCTCCAAGAATGAAGGTTTAGAAAGAGAGAGAGAGCACCTGGGTGGGCATGCAACCCCTACATCAAAGCTTGGTCAATATCCTAAGTTTTAAACCCAAGAGCTGAGAATGGATTGCAAATGGATTGTCTATGGTTTGCAAGTCTCGAGAAAATGGCCTTCCCTTACTCCCCTCAAAAAGAAGGAAACGAAACAGCCTCAATAGGCATGAAAGAGAAAGCAAGAACCTTAGGATTTATTTGTTTATTTGAACCTTAGGATTTAGAAGCCAGTTCCTAGTTTTGTTTGGTTTCTGGAAAGAAACAAGCCAACGTAGCAGTGACTTGGCTGTAAGAATTCCCCAAGACACCACTGAAGAGACCGACAGTCTCAAAGATGAACCGCGTGGATGTGAGGACTCATTCAGGGGTCACTGGAAACCTTTCCATTAGAGATGGTTGTCGGAAGTATAGTGTACACACGTGTTAGCCAGTTGCCAAGGAACTCCATCCACGCATTCCCATGACTGCCGCCAGCTTGGTCAGAGGACCGTCAGTAGTTTTCTCCCACGTGCTGGATGTGGGCTTGCCTATTGCAGAGGATCTGTCTCAATCACCACCTTGAAAGCTTACCTGATGAGGAGGGTGGAAGAGGTGACCATATCACCTTGAAGAAAGTGAAGTGAGGAGGCTACCTGAGATTCAAAGCTGAATTTGACAGAGGACACAGGTTGCGACAGTGAAGGCCAGGGAAGCCTGGGATGCTGCAGTGCATGGGGTTGCAAAGAGTTGGACACAACTGAACAACTAAACAGGTTGAAATAATCAAGCACTCACTTCTTTCAGAGCATGTTGGGGTTTAATCTTCCTAGTAGAAAATCAAAGCATTTTACCTCCCCAGTAAAGACCACAGACAAGTGAATCAAGACATCTGGGCAATTTCCAGGTAGAAAGCATTCACTTCAAAGCCTCCTCCACATTATAGCCTGTGGCATTGAGCACCACCACCAATGTTTGTTCCTACTGGCAGAGTTTCCTCTCTGCCATATATTGACAAACAAACATATGTTGTTGTCACTAAAGTATGTCTGAAGTTTTACAACCCCCGAGACCATAGCCCTCCAGACTCCTCTGTCCATGGGATTTTTCAGGCAAGAATACTGTAGTGCGTAGCCATTTCCTTCTCCAGGGGATCCTCCTGACCCAGGGATGGAATCTGTGTCTACTGCATTGGCAGGCCAATTTACTGCTCAGCCACCAGGGAAGCCCTGCATACATGTACACACACACACTTAATAGCTGTTTAATGCCTGCTAGCTTGGCTGATACAAAAGAAGGTTAAAATTATCAGTGAGGAAAAACCAAAATGTATTCAATTGTATAAAGGCTTCTTCCCTTTCAACAAACAGGGATAAAGCAAATTTCCTCCCATTTTTCCTCTTTTACAAAAGAAGTCTAATTGTAAGAGAGTGTTATAATTCAAAGGCCATTCTGTGGCATTTGCCTCAGACTCCAGCTGATGTTAGAGCTATGCTGTGTAACAAAAGAAAGCCATTTTCTTTTTGTTGTTGTTTTTCATAACTTTAATATACCATATATACAGTAGGAAGTTTTATATAGAATTGCAAGAACATGTTACCTTTTAAAGAATAAAAGCACATAATTGAAAGAGCCATGTTATAAGCAAGGACAGGTACAAACTTACTGATAGAGTTCTGTAACCAAATGATTCTTAGATATCTCCATTAGAAAGTGTCTCCATCTTGGAGATAGTTCAACTTTCTCCAGCCACTCTTAGATGTATTTAATACTACTTAACTGCTATTTTCAATGAGCTTACTAAGCATTCTCTTAAAGTTTTATTTGTGTTTTGGAAGGTGTTTTTTTGCTTTTATAGCTGGCTAAATGCAGGCCAAGTTGACTACCATATTATTTAAACTGCAAGTAATTACATAAAATTCTTTTTTCCTGTTACTTCTTTAACTATCTCAACCTTCCTTAAATTCCTATTTGTTTAATAACATTGCCCCACCTGTTTTCTCTCTTTAATCTCTTTCATTAACTCACTCTAAAGGCTCATGGCTGTCTCATATCATGCTGACCAAGTTGGAAATCGATGATTTTTCTTCTAGTTCCCATTTTACTAATTTTATTTCATGTATTTCCCATTTATTTTTCCTATGCTTACTCCTTAGGCCGATTGGCATGGTCACATACTTCTTTTCTTTTCCCATTAAATTTGCAAGTAAATGGTTGAGGTACCCCATTTTGGAAGTTTCCCCCCTACACCTCAGGAAGACCAGAGGAAAATGATACCAAGGAGGTGTCTTAGGTGGAAAATTCCCCTAACCCAGGCACAGAATTTGTTCTGGAGTGGGCAGTTTTCCTGATTTACACTCCCTCATCTCTCCTTGACTGTCTCACACAGCAGAGTAATCAGGGCTGGTTCCATTAAGAACATACATCTATACCTCCAGGCAATCATATAGGCATGAGTGAAAAGCCAACCCCTGCAGAAAGCAAAATTTCTAGTCAGAGAGCAATGTCTTCTCCTGAATCAGAGGGCCCTCATTAATATCAGGTTTAGGGACTTCTTTGGGGGTCCAGTGAGTAAGAAACTACCTTCCAATGCAGAGGATGCAGGTTTGATCCCTGGTCAGGGAAGATTATGCATGCCTTCTGGCAACTAAGGCCGTTTGCTGGAATTACTGAGCCTGCACTCTAGAACCTGTGAGCCGCAAGGGAAACAGGACACAGCCAAAATTAAAATAAATAAATAAAAGTTGTTTTTTTTAAATGTATCAAGTTTATCACTTGGTAGCAGTCATTCCAAGAGCCAATGGCTATTAACCAAGCCTAACAAAATAGATACAGACAAGCATGGACAAAGAAATTCAAAAGCCTGGGACTCAATCCTTTGAGTACCTCAGCAGCCTTTAATTCCCACCCTACCTTGTGGAAGTGTTTGACCCTCAGTCCTGTCCGACTCTGTGGGCTATAACTCACTAGGCTCCTCTGTCCATGGGATTCTCCAGGCCAGAATACTGGAGTGGGTTGCCATTCTCTTCTCCAGGGAATCTTCCTGACCCAGGGATTGAACCCGGGTCTCCCGAGTGGCAGACAGAGTCTTTACCGTCTGAGCCACCCGGGAAGCCACACCACCCACCCTTACGGTGGGACTCTAACAATCCTGAGAAGGTTTCAGCACAATTTCAGCACAGGCACCTTTTAACAAGGTTACTCACCCTAAAGTTGTCTTATCCTGAAGCAGTTTCTCCTCTCAGAAGTGAAAACAGCACGGAGGAGCCTGGAGAGCAGCAGCAGGGATACAGGAACCTGACTGCTGACCCCTAGACAAGTTTGGTCTGGGCGGCCACTTAGGGTCGGGCCAGGGTTCACATGCTGCCAGGGGCCATAGTGCCCCGGTGCCTTTGGCAGACAGTCATAAGATTTCTCTCCCTTGGCATCACCAAAATCTCTACCTAGCAAGGGCTCCCTCTCCACCGTGCACAGAAGCCAAGGTACCAGCTTTTGAGAAGATAAAAGTGTATTGCAAGGTTGACTGGCTGTCTCCTGCATCCAGGGCTCAGGGTGAAATTTGGGGGAATTAGGGAAATTTTAAACTTGGAACCTGATTGACTAGTCTTGAACCTGATTGACTTAGTCCATATAAGCTCCCTCTGTTGCTGGAAGCCAGATTTTCCTGATTGAAGAACTTCTCATTTCATGAAAGCCTCAAGTAGCAACATTTCTGTCCTACTGAGCTCCACAAACCAAAGATTCTTGATCCTGCAGTTATTCTGGAGATAAGGGTTCCTGTCTTACATGTGCCCAGTGCTGTCTCTGTGAAATAACTCAAGGTTTCATTAACCAACAGTCTGCTCAAGGAAGCAAGACCCCTTTAGGCTGGTGCTATTTCCATTTGATTAATCAATGATGTATTTAAGAATACGAAACTGGTTTAAGCTGGTCAATATTT